>NC_046657.1:4914410-4923663 GCF_010883055.1 Belonocnema kinseyi
ATAGAGCTCCAAGGAGATTATGTTGAAAAATAAAAAAAATTTACCCAAAAAAAATTGTTTTTATACTTCATTCTAAGGACTTATTGAACTACCCTCGTATGCAACTAAGACTTTTAAATTCTTTGAGAAATCTTTTGAAATGTTTTAAAATCTTTGAAATCTAAAATTATTTGAAATATTTTGGAATTTTAATGAAATCGTTGAGCTTTTTGAAATCTTTAAAATTCTTTCGGCATCTTGTAAATCTTTTTTAATTCTTTAAAATCTTCTGAACTCTTTTGAAATATTTTCGGCATGTTTTCAAATTATTTAGAATCTATTAGATCTTCCTAAAATATTTACATTCTTTGAGATATCTTTTAAAATATTTTGAATTATTTTTTTAATCTTTTAAAATTTTTGTGAAATATTTCAAATCTTATTCAAATCTTTCTGAAAAAAACTAAATGCTTTGAGAAATGTTTTAAAATCTTTGTTAAATCTTTAAAAATCCTTTGAAATTTTTGTAAAGCATTTTGAAACCTTTCGATCCTTTTTATCAAATTTCTAAAGTTTTGAAATCTTTTGAAATCTTTTGAAATTTTTGTGAAATATTTTAGAATCATTATGAACTCTTGTAAATATTACTTAATTCTTTCATACCTGTCTGAAACCTTTAAATTCTTCGAGAATTCTTTTTAAATGTTTTAAAATCTTTGAAATCTTTTGGAATGTTTGTGAAATTGCTTATCTTTATAAAATATATATGAAACCTTTTGCAATTTCTATGAAATATTCTAAATCTTTTGAATGCTTGTGAAATCTTTGATTTTTTGGTGAACTTTCTTTAATTTTTGAAATCGTTGGATTTTTTTGAAATATTTCAAATCTTATGGATATTTTTAAAATTTTCCGATCCTTTTAAAATCTTTGCAAATGTTGTGGAATATTTGAAATCTTATAAATGTTTGGAAATCTTTTGAAAATCTTGTTACAAGCTTTTGGAATCTTTTGAAATCTTTCGAAACCTTCCTGTAATATTTAAAATCTTTTTAAATCCTTTTTGTAATTTGTGGAACTTTTTAGAATCCTTTAAAATTTTTTAAATCTTGCTATGAGTACAGGGAAAACCTTCATCTACAACATGCACTTCATTCCATATTTTCAGAATTTTTTTCTGCTGAGATTTATACTACATAATATTGCGCAATATAGGCGAGTGAGTACTCGCGAACTGCGCCTTTTCGTTACGCTCCTGGTGTTTTTTATGCACGAGTAGCTACAGCCGCTCGCCCTGCGAGCTGGGAAACTACGTGGGCCAGCAATTCTAGGAAGGCTAAAACCGAGGGGACAGAAACCGAGAGTTTGGTGCATAATCGGTATAAAAATTAAGGTATCTATGTCTTTTGACATATATTAGTATTAGGAAACAGCTTATATTAATAAATAATAATGAATATAAATAAAATGATTAAAAAATTATTAATAAAATCTTTGGAAAATTTGTATTTGATAGTGTGAAGCTTCAGTAAATTACGAAAAAAATGAATGCAACATGATTGTTTATTTAGAAAAGGATCCACAAATTTATTTTCAATCTATTCTTGATAGGACACGTAGTTTTTTTAAATTATAAAAATTGACATGAAAAAAATTTGACCAAACTTTATGCTTTCAAAATCAACGATGAAAAAAAATATTTTGCTATATTATGATAACATATAATTTATTTTTTAAGCAAATTTGCACTTAAGTCAAGTAGGAATATTAGTTGTAACCATTTAAAATCACATCAATCCAACGATAAGAAGCTTCAAAGATAAGAAAAATTATTTCAGTTTTTATGTTTACTGTCTCAAGAGCAGGTGATGTATATTATTTATTATAGTATACGTAATAAGTCTTACAAATATCGAAACATTTGAGATATGAGTTAAAAAATATTCTTCTCCTATCCTAAAAGCTAGTGTGCAGGTGTAATTTATTAAATTAATGTTCAATTGAAAATTAAAAATAAATAAAAACAGTTTTTCTTGAACTATTGTTGTTCACTAGTAAAAAATGCAGATTATTGCTGAAGTTTTGTTTCTTTCTTTTATGGGCTTTCTTCATTTTCAACGTGAGTGTAATATCAAATTTTAATTATTATTGGTAATGAATATAACATATATGTTCTCAAACATTTTCACGTTCCCAAAAGCTTCCAGATTAAATTGTTCTTTGTTGAAACAATGTTTCTTGCCTTCTCTGAAAAATTAAAATTATTCGTTTGTTTTTTCCCTGAATAAGAAAAACATTGACTGATCATAAAACTTGATATACTTTAATTTGAAAATTTAATTTTAACTTTTGTCATAAGAGAAGTAATTTAATTATGAAGAGAAAGAAATTCTTTTTTGACAAGATATATTCTATCCTTTTTCTGTTCTTTACCATCACATTCTATATCTTTTATACTCTTCTATCATTTTATATGCGTTTCTTTTTTTTTTTTTAATATTTTTATACAGTTTTCTATCATTTTCTATAAATTTCTATACTTTTTTATCGTTTTATATACCTCTCTAGACCCGTACATTCTTTCTATACATTTTCATACCATTATGAAAAATTCTATACTTTTCTATACATTTCTATACATTTCTATACTTTTCTAGCTACAAAAAAAACTATACGTTCTACATGATTTTTTGTTTCAATAACGAACAAATTTCTTTAAAGAAAACAAACTTTTCATTGGACGCATCGCAATGACGAATTTTTTTGATGCAATAAATATTTATCGCTGAACGGCGTTGGCCTGTGAACACATTTTTTAAACAAGTTTTGAATTTTTATTTTAAAAGTACACGTTAAACAAATCATGCATTTGCATTTCCAAGCTCTGAACCTTGATAGATATTTGCAGGTTACTGCACAAATAATTTGGACGGTTCCAGTGCAGGAACCTCGGAGGATCCCGGACATGTTTCGGGACACGATCGTGCATACGTTCCTGAACATATAATCTTAAGAACTCCTGTGTAGAAACTTTGGAGGATCCTGGACATGTTGAGACACAATGATCCTACACATGTACCTATACAGGTAATCTTGACGGTTCCTGTGCAGGAACATCGGAGGATCCTGGACGTGTTCTTCAGCACGATCCTGTACACTTAGCTGCACAGATAATCTTATCGATTCCTGTGCAGGAACCTCATAGGATCCTGAACATGTTCTTGGATGCGATCCTGCACGCGCACCTGCACAGGTAATCTTGACGGTTCCTGAGCAAGAATTTCGCGATTAATCCTGTAATAAAACCTGTCTTAACAAGAGAACCTTAAAATTATCGAGTATAGGTTCCTTTCCGAAGTAAATTTAGGCACGGGTTCTTGTACAGAAAGACGTATAGGCACTTTTACAAAGAGCCATCTCTCAAAGATAAGTTCCTATGCATTTTTACATCCAGGTTCCTGAACAAGTTCTTGTACATGAATCCAAGTCTCAACTCATCTGTGAAGAATCCTGTGCAAAATTATTCAAAGGTTAGCTTGCATACAGGTTCCTTTGCAGGATCATGTACAGTTTCGTACGCCAAATTTTTGTACAGGTAACGACAAGATTACCTGTACAGGTTTGTGTGCAGGTTCGGGTCCAGCACGATGTCCAGGATCCTCTAAAGTTCCTGTACAGGATTTTTCAGTTCAGTCATCCTTTTTTCTCCAAAATTTTGTTTGTGCCTTATATGTATAAAAATAATTCATCAGACATAGTGAAATCCAAAAAACTGCATTTCAGTGATTCGATAACACATTTGCAAGGATAGAAACAATTTTTTTATTCTTAGCTTAAATTATTGTAAACAAAACTTGATGTAAAATTGGAGCAATTGTCTAAAGTTTATTAAGTCTGACAATATATTTTAATAAATACGAGATGAGAAATAATTTTATTTTAGCAAAAAATGTCTTGTAAATTTTTTTTTTAATTTTTTTCGAAAACGGTATTAGCTGAACTTCCTTAAAATTTAAATTTTAAACTTGTGTGAAAAGTTTATGCAAGTAAACGCCATGCAGCTACAATAATTTATAAGCATTTATACATTTTAGTCGCTAAATTATACTAATCGAAAGAAACTTCATAATGATAAATTTCTGTATTCGTAAAAATTAGAGGCAGATGGAGCACCAGAAAGCCTTGAACAAGGAACAGTTTTAATAACAATGAAAGATCATAGTAAATTTCGAGGATTTATAAAAGGTCAAGATGACGAAAGGATTCCTGCCTGGATGCAACCTTGGAAAGCGAAAAATGCTGCGAACTTTTTCGTTTTTATACGAACAGCAAAAAATCATCATTTTAATTCAAACTTGCAACAAACTAGTCAGTATAGTTTAATGCCAGATCAACGTCCAGAGCTAGCTGAAATCGTTGTAGAAAATCAAATATATTATACAGCTGAACGTTTCATACCTTATGTTGCCAAGGCTCCACATGATAAACGGAAACCTAGTTTCCCACCTAACAACTGTATTTATGTAGTAGTACAAGGAGGCCCTGCCTATTTTGCAGTCTTACTAAAAAAAATTTTGATGGCTGGACCTTCTAGGCAAATAGGACAAATAGTTGGGCAATCTGGGCCTATTGCACAGAGAGTTGGGCAATCTGGGGATCTTGGACAGAGAGTTGGGCAATCTTGGCATAGTGGACAGATAGCTGAGTCATCTGGGCATATTGGACAGATAACTAGACATTCTGGGGATCTTGGACAGATAAATGGACATGCTGGGTATGGACAAATATCTGGGCAATATGGGCCTACTGGCCAAGTATTTGGGCAATCTTGGCATAGCGGACAGAGAGCTGAGTCATCTGGGCATGTTGGACAGATAGCTAGGCATTCTGGCGATCTAGGACCGATAGCTGGACATTCTGGGAATCTTGGACAAATAGTTGGACATGCTGGATATGGACAAATATCTGGGCAATATGGGCCCACTGGCCAAGTATTTGGGCAATCTTGGCATGGCGGACAGGTAGCTGAGTCATCTGGGCATATTGGAAGGATGGCTAGGCATTCTGGGGATCATGTACAAATCGCTGGACAATATGGGCCTATTGGAGAAATAGTTGGCCACTCTTGGCATAATGAACAGATAGCTGGGCATTCTGGGCATGCTGGTCAGATGGCTGGGCATTCTGGGGTTCATGGACAGATCGTTGGACAATATGGGCCTATTGGAGAAATAGTTGGCCACTCTTGGAATAATGAGCAGATCGCTGGGCATTCTGGGCATACTGGACAGATAGATAAGCAATCTGGGGATCTTGAACAGATAGTTGGGCCATATTTACATATTAGACAGAAATCACAGACACGTTCCTGGGGATTCTGAGAAAAATTTTTTGTTGCTATAAAAGCCATAAGACCCTTTGGTCGGCAGAACTCAATATATTGGTCGTTATAGAAAGAATAAACACGTATAATTGTCCCAATCAAATTGCTTGGTTACCACAGAAGCAACAAACCTGATTGCTTGGTCCAAATAAATTTTTTGGTTTACCTAATGTTTTTGATTGCTACAGAAGACACAAAACCGCTTGGTTGATTTAAAACTTTTTTTGTTTATTTATATAGAAGCAACCAAGCCGTTCGGTTGATCCAACCAAATGTTATGGGTAGCCAAACTGAATTTTTTGGTTGCTGTACAAGCAACAAAACCATTTGGATGTCCCAGCCAATTTTTTTTTGCTGTAGAAGAAATAAAACCGTTCTTTTGTTCCCCAAAAATATGTGGGTTTTCTCGACAATTTTTTTTGTTTGATAATACAGAAGCAAGAAACAGTTTTGTTGACCCAAACAATTTTGTTTATCTCTATAAAAGAAACCAAGCCGTTCTGTTGTTCCAACAAAATTGTATGGGTTGCCCAACTAAATTTTCTAGTTTCTGTACAAGCAACAGAACCATTTGGATGTTGCTGTATAAGCAACAAAACCAACTAGATGTCCCAGCCAAATTTTTTCTTTACTGCAGAAGAAATAAAACCGTTCTTTTTTTCCGCACGAATTGTCTGGTTGTATTGACAAATTGTTTTTGGTTGATAAAGAAGTAACAGACCAGTTTTGTTGACCCAAACAATTGTTGTTTATTTATATAGAAGCAAGCAAGTTATTTAGTTGTTCCAACCAAATTTTATGGGTTTCCTAACTAAATTTTTTGGTTTTAATAATTTTTTTATTACAAATGTATTTGGACATTGAATTATATGTTACAAAAATTAAACAATAAAATTATGTGTAATCAATTTCATTAATATATTTTTATGCTATTTATTTATAATCATTTTTTTACCAATTATTGATGATGTAACCATGTAAAGAAGCATAAAAAATGTAATATTCTATGAAAAATCAAGAAAAAATTCCTCATTTAATTTTCCTTGTCTGAGTTTATTTTTTAATCAATCGGTAATTCGTTAAATTAATATTTAATTTCAGATTAAAATATAAACAAAATTCATTACAGTCATGCTGTGATTTTTGTGATAAAATTTTTTTTTTTAATTTAAAAATTAGTTGAAAATGGAGTGAATTATTTCTTTCCTCGTAGATTTTTAAAGCAGAATCATTGGCATAATTTAAATTTTTAAAAATGTTCAGATCTCCTATTTTAGATTAATGTTTTAATTTATGTTCGATTTTAAATAAACAAGAAAGTTAATCATAAGGAAAAATCTTTCCTTTTAAAATTTTTATTCGTACTTCGTGTCATTTACTTCAAAATTTAAATTTTTATCCAAAATAAAGATTATGTGTCACCTTAACAAACATTAAGTAATTAAACAAGATAAATATTTTTTCTTATCATTCATTTTTTTATCTTGTATTATTCACCTTCGTCGCTTTTATTTCGTGATAATAATTGCCTTTAAATATTCCAGATTTTTTCCTACATTTTCCAAAATCTACATTTTGTTTCAGATTTTTAAAAATCTTTTAAAGTTTTAAATTAGTCTATAATTTTGTTGATGGTTTTCGTTCTTGGTAATTTTGCAAAATTGAAAAATGTGGCTTTAAAAAGCTTTCACACATTTTCGAAATTGCTGAAAATAATTTGTAATCCAAGGAAATCCACTTTTCATCTACGCAAATTCCGTTTTGATGCAAGAAAATTCACTTTTAATCTCCAAAAATCCCGTTCTAATCTGAGGATATCCACTTGTAATCCACGTAGTTTCCGTTGTAATTCGAGAAAATGCACTTACAATCTAGGGAAATCCCGTTGTAATCCTAGGAAATCTACATAAATTCCGTTTTAATATGAGAAATACACTTGTTATCTACGGAAATCCCATTTTAATCTGAAAATCCACTTGTAATCAAGTAACTTCCGTTGTAATCCGGAGAAATCTACATAAAATCCACGTAAATTTCGTTGGAATCCCCAAAATACACTTGTAATCCAGGGAAATACCGTTGTTTTTCGAAGAATTCCACTTGTAACCTACGGAAATCCCATTGTTATTCAAAGAAATCTGATTCTAATCCACGAAGCTCCCGTTGTAATTCAAAGAAATCCACTTGTAATTCACGTAAATGTCGTTGTATCTAAAAAATCCACTTTTAATCTACGGAAATCTCGTTGTTTTTCGAGGAAGTCAACTTATAATCCACGGAAATCTCATTGTAATCCGAGGAAACCACCTTTTTATGCACATAAATTACGTTTGATCCGCGAAATACACTTGTAATTCACGGAAATCCCGTTGTAATTCGAGGAATCCACAATTTATTTGCGGAAATCCCGTTGCAGTCCGAGGAAATCCACTTCTAATCCATGGAAAGATCATTGTTTATCGAGGAAGTCCACTTGTAATCCACGGAAATCCCATTGTAAGCCGAAGAAACCCACTCGCAATCCACGTAAATTCCGTTTAACCCGTGGAATACACTTGTAATGCACGGAAATCCCGTTGCGATACGACAAATCCACTTGTAATCCCTGAAATTCTCGTTGTAATTCGAAGAAATCCGCTTGTAACTCATGGAAATCCCGTGGTAATACGAGAAATCCACTTTTAATTCACAAAAATTCCGTTGCAGTCCGAGGAAATCCACTTGTGATCCACAGAAATCCAGATGTAATCCAAAGAAATCCACTTGTAATTCACGGAGAGTCCGTGGTAATTCGAGAAATCCACTTGTAATCTACGGAAACCTCTTTGTAATCCAAAGAAACCCACTTTTAATTCGCGGAATGCCCATGGTAATCCGAAAAATCCACTTGTAATCGGCAACAAACCGCCGTAATCTGGCGCAATTCCACCTCCGCTGAATCGCTTTTTTATTACTTTATTACTTTCAATCACAGCAGCACTTTCATTCGCGCCTTAAAAAGTTAATTTTACTCAAATGAATTGCTGAAAATAACAACTAATTCTGCACTGATTTGGATTTTACTAACTAATCAATTAGTAAACTTTTATTTTTGATTATTTTAAACATCGAGTAATGCCAGAGAAAGACTTTTTCACACTAAGAAAGCGCTTTTTTCTTTTTTTTTAAGTACGAGTGAAATAATGAATGGTAACCCTTAAAATGTTTTAGGGTAAATAATTGAGATGAATAAATAATTAAAGATAAATCTAAGATTTATTTCTGAAGATAAATCAATCGAGATAAAGGACTTTTTTACCTAAGGCACTATTTACAAAATTTATATAAACTTAGTATTTCTCGTTAAATTTTTTTAAAGTCTGGCAAATATAAAAATGGCCCTAAAATTAGTTTTTTAGTATTAGAGAATAATTTCAAATTTTCCTAAGAATCTTAAGAAAATTTTATTATTTTCTTAAAACCTTTCCAAATTATTCGAAATATTTCAGAAACTTACTCGATTTTTTTAAATTTTTGTATCCAGTACAATAAACAAATTTTACATTAAAATTTTCTACATTCCTTTTTGAAATGGCATGAAATCATTATAAAAATTGTAAATCATTTGTAATATTCTCTTAAAATTCATTTTTCAAAATAAAATATAATTTCAAAAATTTTAAAAATTGTTTATTTATAAAATTTGTTAATGAGACAAAAATTGTACAATAAACAAATTAGTTGACTTTTTTGTGTGCTAAGGTTGTAACTAAATTTCATTACAAATTTATCTAAGTGTTAAAAACTGATTATTAAATTTCAAACCTACCATGTTAAATAATTCTAAATACGTTGAAAATATTACGAATAAATGTATAATGTATATTATTATTATTATTATTATTATTATTA
>NC_046657.1:4923763-4933389 GCF_010883055.1 Belonocnema kinseyi
GAAGTAAGTGGAGGGGTAAAGTAGCGGAATTAGGTGGAGGTGAATGTAGGGGTGAATGTAGGGTAAGTCAGTGGAGGGGAAAGTAGGGGAAGTCGATGGAGTGGTATGTATAAAAAGTCAGCGGAGGGAGAAAGTAGGGGAAGTCAGTGAAGTAGAAAGTAGGGGAAGGCGATGGAGGGGAAACTAGGGATGGTCTGTGGAGGGGGAAAGTAGGGGTAGTCGGTAAAGGGGAAGTAGGGGTAGTCGGTAAAGGGGAAGTATGGGTAGTAGGGAAGGGGTAGTGTGGAAGGGAGAGGTGTAATATATTTAAATGACGTCATTATATGCTTCCAAATCATGCTTTATAGGCGGAAAGCGCCTACTTTGAATAATTTTTAATTCTGCATTTTTTAATATTCAAATACAAATTAAAAACCTCGTATCTAAATTGTCATTTATCGTTTTTTAGCGTAGAAACTATAAGAGTATGTTTAAAGTTAGTAAAAATGTGCAGGATCGACGCCGTTTCTACGAACTTTCTTTCCTGTATTTAGGAGAAAAGAAAACGAATAGAAGAAACAAAAAGACAAAATGACGGTTGCGTGTTTGTGGTGGATAGAAATTTTTTTTTCGATTCCTCCTGAGACTTAGAACACGCATCAGAACAATGCTAACTGGACAATGTCGGACTTTTTTTCTTGCTTGCACGGGGATTCCCTTCTTTAGTCCTTCCCCTTTCTAGAATCTAGAGAAAGAGTGCACTACGAAGTCTTTGTGCACTGTCTGTCAGTCTTTATGGCTACTAAACGAAAGTTCATCCGGTACTTTCGCCGGAGATTGTCTTGGGAGAGAAAAATCACTTTTATTGAAGGCGTTGGTAAAACAATTACAGGATAGCAAAACACAGATTTCAGCGATAAGCATGCAAGCTTATTTTATTGCACATAAGGAGGAAGAGACAGAGAGAGGGATTTTTATCTGCTGTAAGTTTTGTCAGGAGAGTGGAAAACTGCAGAAAACCAAAAACCTCCCGAATTACAAATTCTAGTTGAAACTCAACATTTCTTTTCACAATTTAGCTATATAATACAATTGAATAATAATTTTTTAAATATCACCCCCATAAGTATGTTTTATAGGGTCCCGAAAGAAACCCCATAAGTGAAAAATTAGGTTTTTTCGAGTGTTTGGCGCTTATTATGACTTTCATGCGGTTTTTAAAATAAAATAGGATTCTAATACATAAGAGACCACAATTTGTCAATGATTAAATGTTAACATAAATTGTTTAAAGAATTTGTTATTGTTTTTAGCCATTTTTTTAGAATATAGTTAGAAATTCACGGTTTTCTTGTTGAATTTCAAACTAATTTTAAATTTTTTAGTTAAATTAAAGCAATAATTAATTGTACTAACAAAATGATATGTTTAAACAATTTATTATTATTTATAATAATATTCTCTCTAAGTATTCTTAGATAGTCGCGGTTTTTTTTAATTTTTCAACTCATTTTTTTCACTTTTAAATTAGAGTGAGGCAATAATTAATTATAGTTAACAAAAATAGTTGTTTAAACAATTTCTTCTTAGTTTGAAAAAAATATTTTTTTCAATAATGTTAGAAAGTTGCTTAGCGTGTGATAATAGTTCATGAAATTTAACAAACGTAAAAAATTAAACAAATTATCATTATTTATATCTACCTGATCATATAGTTATGCTGGATGATAGCGTTTTTTTTTAATTCACCTCTTTTCGTCAATTTCTCGCTTACATTAGAGCGAAATCATAATAATTATTCAAATACTAATATTAATTTTTTTTAAATGTTTAAAAATTTGTGTTTGTTACATTGCAATAATTTTTACCTCGCTCTAAGTGAGAAGTAAACGGAAATTAAAATGTTTTAAAAAATTCAACTTTTAGCATAATTCAAAAATAATACTATTAAAAATATTAATAAATTGTTTATTTAAATGTTTCTAAAGAATTTAATTTATTATTGTGTAGCTTAGACTCAAAAGTTAAAAAATTCAAAAAACCGGAATTTTCTACAGTGTGAATACTATGAAATATAAAAATTGTGTATAAATATTAATTTTATATTATAAATTTAAATTAGCGTGGTATAAAAAAAGTGTTTTTGATAATTTTTGTTTTGTAAAAATACATTCATAATCTTAGTTGAAAATTCAACTTTTTGATTGAAAATTGATATATTTTCTTGAGATTTCATTGCTTTTTCCCGTTAAAAATTTCTTCTCTATATAAAATACCTATTTTCATATTGAAAATTTATCTATGTAGTTAAAAATGAGTTTCATTTTTTCAATAAATTAATATGGGCTATTGAAAATTCATATTTTTTTTAAATGTAACTTCTTTGCAGAAAATTGAACTATTTTGTCAAAAATTAATTTTTTGTTAGTTTATAATGCATCGGTTTTCATGGAAAATTAAAAACGTTGTTGAAATTGAAAATCAAAATTTTTTGTAGAAATTTAATTTCACCAACTCGATATTGAACAATTCTATTTCTAGTTGAAAACTATTCTTTATTAGTAAAAAATTGAACTATTTGAATTATTGCTTTAAAAAATCATTAATTTTGTTAAAAATTCATTTTCTGTAGCAAATTAAATTCTCATTTAAAAATTTATATTTTTAGAAAATGCTTTGTTAAAAATTCATTTTTTTGTTAATGACTTGTCTGTTTTTGTTAAAAATCATTTTTTCTTTTTTGAATAAAATTTACTAACTGCACACTAATTTTTTCAAATTTTATTTTGTTGATATTTTTTACCTGCTATGGTTAAAAATTTCAAAAATGTGTTGAAAATTCGTTTTTTTTTTTGTTGCAGAAAATTAATCTTCTCAGTTGAAAACTCATCTTTCTAAGAATTGATTTTTTAGAAATTCATTTCTTTTGTTCAAGATTCATGTTTCGGTTGAAAATTGGCGTTTTTTCTCTTATTTAATTTTACTAACTGAAAATTAATATTGTTAAATTTAAATGATTTAATCCTTTTTAATGTTTTATCTGCTTTGGTCGAAAATTCAAAATTTTGTTGAAAATTCGTTCATTTCTTTTTGTGGAAAATTAATTTTAACAACTGAAAATTTAACAGCTCACTTTTTTGTTGAAAATTAATGTTTTTTAATCATTAGAAATTCCACTATTTGTATTTTTTAATTGATTAATATGGTTAAAAATTAATTTTTTTTTGTAGAGAATAATGTTTAAAGTTGAAAATTCACGTTTTTAGGAAAGGCTTTATCAAAAGTTAAATTTTTGTTATGATTCATCTCTTTTAGTTGAAAATTGATATTTATTGTCTTTAAATTAATTTGACTAACTGAACATGTTTTTATGTAATTTAATGGATTTTTTTTAAACTGCTTTGGTTGAAAATTTCAAAATATTGTTCAAAGTTCTTCTTTTTGGGTGGGAAGTTAGTTTTACCAAAAAAATGTTTGGTTTTTAGTTGAAGATTCAACTATTTCTTTAAAAAATGATTGATTTTGTTGAATATTACTTATCTTGGTTAAAGATTTATTATTTTAGTGAAGATTAATCTCTTAGGTTGAAATTTAATAATTAAAAGTTTTTCCAAATGAGCATTATTGTTGATAATTCATTTTTGTAACTTTAAGTTTAACTATTCCATTTTTAGGTGAAAATTTATCTTTTCTGGTCTTGAATCCAACCATTGGTTAAAAATTTACCTTTTCTTGTTGAAAATTCATAATTTCAGTTGAAAATTCATCACTTCGGTTAAAAATTAAATTTTCAAATTGAGAATTGCACTACTTAATTTTTTGTTTAAAATAAAATTATTTCCTTAATATAAAATTGTATTTTACTCTATTTCATTGTACAATTATTTTGTTAAAAATTCAACTGTTTAGTGGAAAATTTTTTTCTTTGGAATCGCAAAAATAAAGAACCGTTATTATAAAGAGATGCCACAGAATAATTACCATAAGTTCTTTACACCTGAAGCAGGTCGTATCTCGGTCGTATGCAAATTTTATTTCATAACTACGCTGCCTTGTCGACTTGCGGCTGTCGACACACACACACACACACACACATTTATATATATATACACATATATCCATATATATGTTTTATGAACTTCATGCACCGCTGTCCCATCATTAAAATCTCTAATGACAATAATGACGGTGCGTATTCTTCAGTGATCGTTTCCTTACCCCCCCCCCCCCCCCCCCCTCAAGAACCCCCCCATTTTATAAAAACCACTTGCCCACCCACCGTGTTGAAGAAATAGATAACGAGGACACATTGTATCTTATTTTGGATAGAATATTCAACTATTTGTTTAAAAAATGATTTGTTCAGTTGAAAATTATTATTATAATATGTTTTTAGAAAATTAATCTTCGCTGCTGAAAGTTTATCTTTTCAGAAACTGCATTGACAGAAATTTATTTATTTATTTTTTTGTTTCTTAAGGATTCATTATTTTAGTTAAAAATTCAACTACTTTGTAAAAAGTTGAACTAATTTGTGAAAAATTGATTAGTTGTTAAAAAATTTATTTGTTGAAATTTCTGTTTAGAAAACTTTACTAATAAAGTTTTAAAAATTTCATTTTTGCTTGAAAATGCATGTGTTGTTTGTTGAAATTACAATTATTTGTTAGAAAATTGATTAATTTTGCTGTAATTTTTATTTTGTAGAAAATTAATCTTTGTCGAAAATTTATTTTTTTAGTAACTGCATTGTTACGAATAAATTTATTTGATGAGTATTAATAATTTTACTTAAAAATGTAACTACTTTGTACAAAGTTGAACTAATTTATCTTGAGTTCATTAGTTGGTTACAAATGTATCTGTATTGGGGAAATTTTTTGGTTAGAAAATTCATGTTACTAATTGAAAATTCAACAAGTCCATTTTTTTAAAAGTTTAAGTCTTTTTGTTGATAATTCAACTAGATTGTAGAAAATTGGACTAATTTCTCGAAAATTCATCGGTTGGTTAAAAATTCATCGGTTTTGAATAAACATTTTTTTAGAAATTTAATTTCACTAATTGAAAATTTAAAAATTCCATTTTTTGTTGAAACTTTACTCTTTCTAGTTAAAATTTCAACTACTTCGTAGAAAGTTAAACTAATCCGTCAACAATTCATTAGCTGGTTAAAAATCATCTTTTCTGGTGACATTTTTTTAAAAAGAAAATTAATTTTATTAATTGACATATCAACAATTCCATTTTTTTAAATATCAGTTTTTAGTTGAAAATTCAACTATTTGTTTCAAAATTGATTAATTTTGTTGAAAATTCTTTTTTTTTTTAAGAAAATTAATGTTATCTGTTGAAAATTTATCTTTCTCAGAACTGCATTGTCAGAACTTAAATTTTTTTAGCATTCATCAATTTTGCTGAAAACTCAACTACTTTGTAGAAAGTTAAACTAATTTGTCAGAAAGCCATTAGTTGTTTAAACGTTCATCTATTTTGGCGAACATTTTTTTTTCGAGATTTAATTTGACTATATGAAAATTTAACCATTCTATTTTTGGTCAAAAATGTACATTTTCAAGTTGAAAATTTAACTATTTTTTTGAAAATTGATTTATTTTGCTGAAGAATAATTTTTTAACTGAAAACTTAACCTCGGGAAAGATTCAGGGTTGAAAATTTTGTGTTGAAAATTTATATTATTGTGTTGAAAATTCATCGGTTTTGTAGATAATTTCTTCTCTTGTTGAAAATTCAACTATCAATTTGAATATTTAACTATTTAGTTAAAAATGGATTTCTTTCGGTTGAAAATTAATTATAGTTGCAAATTACTTTATTTGGTTAAACATTGATTTATTTCCTGGAAAAATCTTTTTTTGTAATAAATTAATCTTCTCTATTAAAAATACATCTTTTTTGTTGAAAGTTAAATCACTCATTAACAAAATTTTATTTTTGGTTAAAGAATCATCGATTTTAATTGGAAATGTATGTTTTTTCGTTGAAAATTTAACTATTGTTTTACAGTTAATTTATTTTTTTGAAAATCCAGAGTTTTCTTTCGTGAGTTGAAAATTAATATTCTCTGTTGAAAATTCATCTTGGTAGAAACTGCTTTCCATAAAATCAATGTTTTGTTAAAGACTACTAATTTTAGTAGGCGAGCCTCGTACGGGTTGGGACACTGTATAGGTTGGGGCAGCCCATTTTTCTCCTTTTTTTTTAAACTGGTGGCACCTGTTATTACTTCCACATAAATATCAATAGTAATAGTAATATGTGACGGGAATAACAGGTGAAAATAGTACAAAGAAATTGAGAAAACGCGCTGTCCTAACCTATTTCGTGTCCTAACATATTTCGTGTCCTAACCTATTTCGTGTAATAACCTATTTCATGTCATAACCTATTTCGTGTCATAACCTATTTATTGTCATAACCTATTTAGTGTCATAACCTATGTATTATCCCAAAATATTCAGTGTCCCAAACTACGTAGTATCCCAAGCTATTCAGCATCACAACCTATGTAGTATCCCAACCTATTCAGTGTCACGATCTATTCAGTGTCACGAAATATTTAGTTTCCCAGTCTATCAATTGTTCCAAACTATGTAGTGTTCCAAACTGTTTATTTTCAGAATCTGTGTTGTGCCCTATTCTATTTCGTGTCCTATCCTATGTAGTTTTCCAACCTGTGTATTGTTTAAACATATTCAGTATTCCATCCTACGTATTGTCCCAACCTATTCAGCATCACAAAGTATGTAGTGTCGCAACCTATTCTGTATTTCAACGCATGCAGTGTCCTAGCCTATTCAGCGCCATAACGAATAAATTGTTCGAACCTATTCCGTGTCCCAACCTATGTAGTGCCTCAACCTATTTAGTCTCCCAGCCTATCCAGTGTCCCAACTTATGTAGTATCGTAAACTATTCAGTGTCACAATCTATGTAGTGTCACAAAATATTCAGTGTCATAATCTATATAGTGTCCCAGCCTATGTAGTGTCCCAAACTATTCAGTTTCTCAATCAACTCAGTGTCCCAACATATTTAGTATCCCAGCCACAATGTATGTAGTGACACGACGTATTTCATGTCCTAACATATACAGTGTTTTTCCTATTCAGAGACCCAATCTATTCAGTGTCACAACCTATGTAGTGTCCCAAACTGTTAAACGCCCCGACCAACTCCGTGTCCTAGCGTTTCTAGTGTGCCAACCTATTTAGTTTCCTAACATATTCAGTGTCCCAACCTATTTAGTATTAAGGCCTATCCAGTGTACCAACCTATATAGTATCTCAAACTATTCATTGTCTCAAACTGTACAGTGTCACAATCTATGTAATGTCCCAACCTGTTTCGTGTGACATTGTGTGCCAGCTTATGTAGTGTCCCAAACTGTTGAGTGCCTTAACCTATTCAGCTTCACAATCTGTCTAAGTCTCCCAACCTATGCAGTGCCTTTGCCTATGTACTACGCCAACCTATTCAGTGTCCCAGTGTTTGTAGTGTGCCAACCCATTCAGTTTCCTAACATATGTATTGTCCTAACCTATTTAGTTTCCCAGCCTATCTAGTGTCCCAACGTATTTAGTGTTCCAACATACGTAGTGTCCCATCCTATTCAGTTTTCCAACTTATATAGTGTCCCAACCTATTTCATATGACAACCTGTTTACTGTCCCAAACTATATTGTATCCCAACTTATGTAGTGTCCCAACCTATTTCGTGTGACAACCTATTTACTGACCCAAACTATATTGTGTCCCAACTTATGTAGTGTCCCAAACTGTTGAGTGTCCAAACCTATTCAGCGTCCAAACCTGTGTAGTCTTCCAATCCATACAGTGCCGTTATCTATTTAGTGTTCCAACCTATGCAGTGTCCCAGTATATTCAGTTTCCCAACTTATATAGTGTCTCAACCTATTTCATATGACAACCTATTTACTGTCCCAAACTATATTGTGTCCCAACTTATGTAGTGTCCCAACCTATTTCGTGTGACAGCCTATTTAATGTCCCAAACTATATGGTGTCCCAACTTGTGTAGTGTCCCAACTTATTTCGTGTGACAGCCTATTTACTGTCCCAAACTATATGGTGTCCCAACTTCTGTAGTGTCCCAACCTATTTCGTGTGACAACCTATTTACTGTCCCAAACTGTATTATGTCCCAAATTATGTCATGTCCCAAACTGTTGAGTGTCCCAAACTATTCAGCGTCAGAACTTGTGTAGTCTCCCAATCTATACAGTTCTGTTACCTATGCACTGTCCCAGCCTATTCAGTGTCCCAACCTATTTAGTGTCCAAACCTATTTAGTGTTGAAACCTAAGCAGTGTCTCAACCTATGCGACAGTCCCATGCTTTATGGACTTTATGCACCGCTGCCCGAGCATTGAAGTCTAATAACAATAATGACAATGCGTATAGCTCAGTGATTGTTTCTCTCCTCCCAGACTACCCCCACCACATTAGAAAAACCGCCTTCCAACCAACCATGTTGAAGAAATCGATAACGACGACGCATTGCACGATCGATAATTATTGCGTCGAGTACTGACAGTAATTGGGTCTTGCCAACATGATTATTTGATATATCTATAGACTAAGATGCAGTTTATCCAGAGAGGCTAGAAACATTCCACGGATTTATCTAACTAAATACCTTTTCCTTTTGCCATATTCGCCAAGTGCAACAAACTTTGAAATCTAATTATATCTCGCTTGGAAATACTCGTGCTAGATCTCGATGCGGGGCAAAGAAGGTCGTGGAGAAATGTCAAGTTGACTGGGAAAATTACCAACCTTGAACCTTAACAGCAGTTCAATTTTCAGCTGAGAAATTAATTTTTAACAAAAAAGAAATCAATTATTAGAGAAATTCTCCCATTTTAAACTAAAATTAATCATTTTTAACAAACTACGAAAATTAATTTGTCAAGCCAGTTCCTAAAATGATGAATTTTCAACAGAGAAGCTTCCTCTTATCACAAAAAAGAATAAAATAAATAAAAATATTTTTAAAAATTCAATTTTCGATCAAGTTTTGTATTGAAAAAAATCACTACCAAACATGAGATTATAATATTTTTATTTGGTATAATTAATTTTAAAAGAAATCAGTTTTCAAAAAAGTAATTAAATTTTCAAACAAAACAGATGAATTTTTAGAAGGTAGTTCAACTTTTCACACGGAAGTGGCGTTTTCAACTGAAAACGATGAGTTTTCAACAGAGAAGAACCCTTAAACGGCCAAAACGCCACTACCGGTACACTGCTTTTCAACGGCCAATAACTAAGACTATCCGACACTAGAAAAAATTGAGACACATATATTTTTATTGCTTAAGATCTCCTCTTTCCGACGGTGCCAATGAAATTCCTCCAAAAATTTATTTATTATCCCAAAATGCAGTTTAAACAAAAAAAACGTGATTTTTCGTGCCTATTTTTTTTTTGTGAACCATTTTCCAAAGCTTTTCGAGTCTGTAATTAACCTGGAATCTCACTAACCAGTGAAATAAATGTCCAAACTTTGAGAATCCATGGTTTAAAGATCGATTTTTCGTTTTAGTATTTTCAAAATGGCGTCTTAATGGCAAAATTTTTGTGAAAACATTCATAAATTTTTT
>NC_046657.1:4933489-4963419 GCF_010883055.1 Belonocnema kinseyi
TGGCACCGTCGGAAAGAGGAGATCTTAAGCAATAAAAATATATGTGTCTCAATTTTTTCTAGTGTCGAATAGTCTTAGTTATTGGCCGTTGAAAAACAGTGTCCCGGTAGTGGCGTTTTGGCCGTTTAAGGGTTAAATCTTATTCCTAATCTTATTCCTAATCCTAAACCTTCCCCGTAGTTAAATTTTCAGTAAAAAAAATTAATCCTCAGCAAAATAAATTAATGAACAAAAAATTTTAATGTTTAACTAGGAAACGTGAATTTTTAACTAGCAATCGAAGTCTTAAATTTTCAATCTAAAGAATAAATTCAAACAGAAATTATTTTTCAACAAATAATTTAAATTCTTAAACAAAACAGATGAATTTTAAATCAAAAATTGAATTTTTGAGAAATTGATTCATTTTTAAAAACAAATAATATTGTTTAACAAATTAGTTAAAGTTTCAATCACGTAGTTGAATCTTCAACCAAAAAAGATAAAATTTGTATAAAAATACAATTGAAAATATTTAATTGAAAAAACTAGTTTTTAACAACAAAAATAAGTTTTATTTAAGTTTTAAACAGCTAAATTTTTAAACAAATATATTAATTTTATAATAAACTGATAAATTTTCAACCGAAATTATGAATTTTCATCAAAGGGATTCAACCAAGCAGTTGAAATTCAAACCTGAAAGATGAATTTTCTATCAAAAAGATTAATTTTCCACCAATTAAAATATATCATTTTCAACCAAATGAATCAATTTTCAAAAAAATAGTAAACTTTTCACATAAAAAAAATACTAGAGAGCCATTTTGGATTAAAAAGTTCTTTTTTTAACCCAATAATATAAATTTGTAACAAAAAATTTCATTTTTAATCAAATAGTTGAATTTTCGAATAAAATAGTTTAATTTTGAAGTAAAATTATAAATGTTCAAGCAAAAATGGAAGTTCTGACAAATTCAATTATTCTTCCACAAATCCGTTATAAAAATATGAATTTCCAATAAAGAAAATTAATTTTCTATAAAAAAACGAACTTTCAACAAATTAATTAATTTTCGAACAAACATTGGAATCTTCAACTAAATAACCTAAATTTAATCAATATTATTCCTAAATTTTCAGTTTACTAAAATTAATTTTCTAATAAAAAAAGAAATTTTTATTCAAAATAGGTGAATTTGTAACCAACAAATTAATTTTTGACAAAATAGTGAAACTGTCTGAAATGTAGTTGAATTTCTAATTTTTAAATCTTTATAAATAAATTGAAAAACATCAATTTTCAACTTAAATTGAGATTTTTTAAATTATTGTTACTTAAATTAATGTCAAAAAAAAAGAACGTAGAACGTATAAAAAAGTTTTTGAATTTTCAACGAAAACAGATTAATTTTGACCCAACAAATGATTTTTTGAGATATTAGTACAACTTTCTACAAAGTGGTCGAATTTTCAACAAAGATGAATTTTCAACAGATAAGATTAATTTCAATAAAAAAATTGTATTACCAAACAAAAAATATTTTCGTTTCAAGCAAGCTAAAACAATTCTAACTGAATTGTTAAATTTTCCAGCCAAAGACGAATTTTAAAGTTAAAAAAAAAGTCCAGGGTAAACAATGCGATATGAATTAATTTGTTAATAACAATACAATTTTATTTTTTTATTTAGTCCTCATTCATAATCCAATATTACTTTTACGTAATTCAAGGATATAATTAGTATAAATAATGCATCCCGTTACCGAAAATGCAGCTAATTTCTGTTTAATAATTAATTTGTTTATATAAATTAAAGACTTGAAGTACAAAATGGAAAATTATCGTTTTTTATTATTTTTTTTTGTATAACAAATTATTTAAATTGAACAAAGAATTCGGTTTCGACACACCTCTCTGAAAAGTATTTAGCTTCAATTTGGAAAAAGAAACTTTAAAATTGGTTGGTTTCGATTATGTATGACTTCACTTGTCACACTTCACAGTTAACATTCAAAATTTCAAACTGCACATTTCACACTTCCCATTTCACATTTCATTATACAATATATATTTTAAATTTCAGAACGTTGTAAAATATAATTGGCCAAATTTTTTTCCACATGTGACACCTGAAGTTAGACACGTATTTCCCATAAGAAAAAAGACGTTTTTGTAAATTGGATTCAGAATCTACAATATTAGGTGAATCGAGTTAAAACAAATAATTTCTCTTCAGAATTAGCCATAGAATACAAATAAAATATTGCTTTTTAAATATCAATGCCATAAGTCAATTTTATAAGGTCCCAAAAAAACCCCATAAATGAAGAAATGGGTTTTGCGAGTTTGTGGCGCTAATTATAATTTTATTGTACTTCTTTTAATTCAAATTGTTTCTGATACATAAAATCCTGCTTTGTATTGATAATTAGATGTTCATATTCATTGTTTAAATAATTTAGTATTGTTTTTAGCAATTTCTTCTTATAATCGAGTAAAAAAAGTCGCGGGTTTTTTTTCAAAAAATGTATACTTTTTGTACAAGTTACAGTTAGATTGAGGTAATACCTAGTTATTGTTAACAAATATAATCGTTTAAACAATTTATTATTATTTATGATAATACTCACTTAGAATAATCCCAGGAAACTGCAATTTTTTAGGAAAAAGTTCACTTTTCGACAACTCCTATTTAGAGTAAGGTAAATAATTAATTTAACTTAACAAATAAATTGTTCAAACAATTTATCATTATTTTAAATGAAATAATCGTTGAATAATGTTAGAAAGTTAATGTTTTGTCTAAAATATTAATTTTTTTGTTGACTTTTTGCTTAGAGTTGGGTATTAATTATTGAAATTTAACAAACATAATCTTTTAAACAAATTATTATTGTTAAAAACTATATCATTATTTTTGTAAACTTGCATTTATTTTGAAAAAAGTGTTTAAAAAAAGTTAAAAATTTCAGTAAAAAAACAACTATCTGGCATCATTATAAACGAAAATAGTTATAAACAATAATAATTGGATTAAACAGTTATTTTTGCTAAGTTCAATTAATTATTAAGTCACTGGAAGTGAAAAATTAAAAATTTGAGAAAAACTGCAACAAACTTGCATTAATATAGATGAAGATAGTTATAAATAATAATAATTTGTTTAAGCAATTATTTTTGCTAAATTCAATGAATTATTGAGTCACTCCAAGGAAAAAATAGACAACTTGTTTTTTCAGGAAAAAAAACATAACTTTCTATCATTAAACAAAGAGAATATTATTAACAATAATAATAATAAATTGTTTAAACAATTATGTTTGTTAAAATTAATTAACTGTTACCAAACTCTAATTGAAAATTGGATAAAAAATTGACATTAAAAAAAACTAGGACTTTTTATCTTTATTCTAGGAGAAAATTCCTGAAAACAATATTAAATTGTTTAAACAATGTATGTAAACATTTACTAATCAGAATAAGGTAATATTTCATGTATTAGAACACATTGGCATTTTAAAAACAGCAAAAAGATTAAAATTATCGCTAAAACTCGCAAAACACAAATTTTTTCTTTATGGGTTTTTTTTTGGGGACTGTATAAAACAGTTTTACAGAGTTTATATTCGAAAAGTAATTCTTCATTCTTATTCTATGACTAATTGTTAAGAGAAATGTTGAGGTTCAACTTCATTCACTTAAAATTGATAATTCTAAATGATATTTACAAAAACGATTCTTTTTCTTATGGTAAATACGTGTTACGCTTCATGGGCCTTTCGTCATCCCTGAATATAATATTTTTCAGAATAAAAAAAAAAACTTTTTTTATGTATTCGAAAAAATGTTCGGGCGTTACGCATACAAAATTTTAATTCATGAGGTTCCGAAAACCCCATGAAGTTTAGCACATATTTCCCATAAGAATTAAGACCTTTTTGTAAATTTTATTCAGAATCGTCAATATTATGTGAATCGAATTGAAACTCAACATTTCTCTGCATAGTTACCTCGAGAACATAAGTAAATAATCATTTTTTGAAAATAACAACTATAATTCTTGTTTGCAAGGTCCCAAAAAACCCCATAAGTGAAAAATTGGGTTTTGCGAGTTTTTATCACTAGTTATGAGTTTTTTATTTATTTTATTTTCATTCAAATTGCTTCTAATACATAAGGTATTACTTTTCACTGATAAATATTTGTTTCAATAAAGTTTTTAAATAATTAATTATTGTTTATAGCAATTTTCTATTATAATAGAGTTAGAAAGTCACGGTTTTTTCGCATTTTTAAACTTGTTTTCATCTTTTTAGTTAAAGCGAGGCAATAATTAGTTAGACCTTATGAGACTGATTGTTTAAATGATGTATTATTATTTATAATAATATTCTCTCAGAATAATGGTACAAAGTTGTAGTTTTTTTCTAAAATTTTCATATTCTGACCACTTTTCAACTAATTTCAGGTAATAGTCAATTGGATTTAACAAACATAATTGTTTAAACAAATAATTATTATATTTAAAAATACTTTCTTTGAATAATGGTAAAAATATTAATTATTTACAGAAATTTTTATTGTTATTAAATTTTTCCTCTCATATTTATGGTAGGAAGTTGCGGTTTTTTCTCAAATCGTCCAATTTTTGTCAACTTTTCAATTTCAGCGAGAAAATTATTCATGTAATTCAAAAAAAATTGTTTAAATAAATTATTATTTGTAAATATCTTCCTTTATAATAATACTAGATAGTTGTCGTTTCTCCCGTTTCCACTTTTGTCAACATTTTTAAAGCGTGATCAGCGTTGAGGCAATTTAACAAAAATAATTATTCAAACAAATGATTATTGTTTATAACTATCTCCTCCTACAATTATGCTAGATATTTGCGCTTTTTTCTGAATGTTTACACTTCTTTTCAACGTTTTACTTAGAAAGGTAACAATTAATGCAAGTTAACAAACATAATTTTTTTTTTAATTTATTGTTTGCAACTATCTTCTTTCAGAGTAATGCTAGAAAGTCGCGAGTTTTTCTGAAAGTTTTAGCTTTTCATGAACTTTTTAGTTATAAATAAATAATAAATACCGAAATTAATATTAATTTAAACAAAATGGCTTTTATTTACTATTTCAAGGAAATTTTATACTTAACATTTTCCATGTACAAAGTTTAGAAAATATTTCAAATCAGAAAATTCGAAACGGTGATTCTGCTCTGTCAGCAAGAAATAATATCTTCTCGGAATGATTGCGTAATAATTACCATCACTTAAAGCCGTAAAATATATGTATGCACATTCTAGAGAAGACCTTAAAATTGTTAAAATACACTCGTTTCGAGTATGTGATGTACTTCAATGTTTATTTAAATTATTATTCTTAAATTTCAATATTCCTATTTATTTATCGCAGGTTTCACAATAGGGCAGAGGAAAACAAATTCTTTTAAATTAGGAAGGGGTTTAAAATTAGTTGCAAATAGGCTTATTTTTTTATTGCATTGTGTTTAAAAACATAATAGACGTTTTATAAATAGGAAAAAAGGTTTTTTAAGATAATTGTTCTTAAAGTTATGCAACTATAAATTTTACAATATTTTTGAGAAAATTAAATTGTTTTTTTTTTTTAATATTTAGATGTGTCAAAAAAGAATATAGAAGAATAACTTTTTTTCTCATTTTGCTTCCAAGTTAGAAAATATTACAAATCTATTCAAAATATTTTAAATTCTTTGAAATGTTTTCCGCTAACTCAAACTTTTCTTAAATTTGTCAAAAATCATTCAAAATGTAAAAAATCGCCTGAGAATCTTCAAAATTTTTCTAGGACTTTTAAGAAATACTTTGAAATGTTTATGAATTTTGTTCAATTTTTTCTTTAAGTTCGTTTTTTTAAATGAAAAAATCATGATAAATTTTCATTTTCTGGAAACCTTCAAAAATTCCTAAAATATGTTATAATTTTTTTTATCGTTTTAAAACTTCCGAAGATCTCTTGAACTTTCCTAAATTCGCTGTAAAATTATGTATTATGGCAAAATTTGGATTTGAAATTTTATATACTCTTTTTCAAAATTATTATTAAAAAAAAATTATCATTAAAAAAAAATCATTAACCTTTAGAATATTTTTTTTATTCTTTCAATACTCTCAAATTAATTTTATCTAAACATTTTTTAAATCCTGAAAAATGAAAAGAATTTTCTTAAAATCTTCCATATTTTTTCGCACATATTTTGAAATATACAAAGCGTAAAATTAGTCTTTGTAAATCTTTTACGTTAAATCTCTTCAATTCTTTCGAACATTTCTCAAAAATTATTCGATTATGTTAGTTGTATTGTTTAATCTTACCAAATTGAAACCGTTTCCTTTAAAAACTTCTAAACATTTTTTCGAAATTGCAAGAAATTGTTTAAAAAGTTTAAAACACTTTTTTTAAATTTTCTCTTAAATTTCATTTTTCAAAATAAAAAAGAATAAAATTTTTTCATATGAATCATTAAAAAATCCTATTTTAAAAATCGTCAAAACTTCTATTATTTTTAAATTATTCAAATTATTAATATTTTTTGTTTAATTCCGCGAAAAATAAAAAAATTTTCTTAAAATTTTGCTAAAATTTGTCTTAAGATTCTTCTTTGACACTTTTAGAAATCTTTTCTAATGTTTTGAAATATTTTAAAATACTTTCTCAAAATTAATTTTGCCAAAGAAATAAACATTTTAATTTTCCTTGGGAATGAAAAAATTTTTCTTTCTTTTTCTTGAAACCTTACAAAAATCCTAAGATTTCTTTTAAGATTGTATAATTTTTCAATCTTTTCAAAACTTCTAAGTTACTCTTAAACTTACTAAAAATTTTTACAAAATTATTTATCATAGGCAGATTTTTCTTTAAAAACTTTTACACCTTTTCCAAAAGTTTAAAAATTAATTTTTAAAAAATGGTATTTTTTTCAATTTTCCTCTCTTCACCTAAAAATTGTTTAAATCTAAAAAAATAAAAAGAAATGTCTTAAAGTCTTTTATATTTTTTTAACGCATTTTAAAATCTTCAAAACTTAAAATTACTCTTGTTAAATTACACCTAAATCATATGAAATATGTTCTCAGAAATCCTAAAAAAAATTTCTCGAAATCTTTCAAAATTATTAAAGAGCTTCTAATTTTTTTTTTTTTTGAATTCTTAAAAAAATCATTCAAATAAGTAAATCATTATTAAACATGTAAAAAAATTAACTTATAATCTTCTAAATTTTCCCAGGAATTTTTCAAAAAAAAAATTATTCTCTTCAAACATTTCGAAATTCTTTTAAAGCTTATGAGGGTTTTTTCTCTAAGTTTAAAAAAATGTACATTGCCAGAAATGATGTAAAATTTACAACTTTTTTTTAATTTCTTCAGTTCTTCTAAATATTACTTTAATTCAATTGATTTTTATTTGTATTTTTTCATTTTACTAAATTCGAACAGTTTGCTTTCAAAAACTCTAGACTCTTTTTTGAAATTTCAAAAAATCAATGGAAAATTAAAAAGAACTTTTTTTTAATTTTCTCTCAAAGTTCATTTTTAAAATTAAAAAATAATTAAAAATTTAACTAGGAATTTTGAAATTTTTAAAACATAAAGTCAGTCTTTTAAAATTAAACATAAGCCACTTAAAATTTTTCCAGAAGTCTTGAATCAAATCTTTCATAATTATTAAAAATATTTTAATTTTTCTTCGAATTATTCAAATAAAGCTTTTGCTCATAATTTAATTTTAATTCCATTTAAAAATGAAAAGAAGTTTAGAAATTATAGCATGGTAGCGAAATGTTAAGAATATAATCATTTCAAATAATTAAACAATCATTAAAAATTTAAATTTTCGCTTCTATTAATAATGTTTATAAACATTTAGAAATATATTCTATGGCAATGTGAAATTATTTATTCCGAAATTTTGATATGCCAAATTGATGGTACAGAAAATTCATAATTAACCAAAAAATCCCCCCCCCCCACCCATGTGAATAATTTTTTGTTGAAAAATCTACTATTATCATTTTGATTGATAGTTTTTTTATTCCGAATTTTTCGTTAAAAATGTTATTTTTCTGTTGAAAATGCAACAATTGTGTTAAAAATTCATCCTTTTTAAAAAAATGCAAATGTTTTCTAAAAATTTGGGCTTATTGACGAAAATAGGAAATTTTTCACTGCATTAGAAGCGAGGGTTTAAAAAAAACAGTTAACTAACTGAACATCTGATTATCTATACTCGGTTTCTAGTTAATTTACGATAAATAATTATGAGATAATAATTTAAAAGAAAATTATTATTTGGAAGTTTTTATTTCATCTGAAGTGCAGGGTTTCATCGTTAACTAGACTATTTATAAGAAATAAATTACCCGCAACAAAGTTACGAAATCGTGGTTAGGTTAAGAATTTATGATTGCTCGAGCCATAAACGTCGTAATTTCAATAAATCTTCGTATATAATTTCTAGATGACCATTAGCGCTAAATAACTTTATTTCGCATAAAAAAATAATTTGATTTATCAGAAAAATGACATACTTTCTTATCACCAAAAGAAGACCTGAATTTTTATTACATTTCAAATAAAAGAGATAAGATTTATTTTAAAACATTATTAAACCAAACAGACGATTTTTCAATAAATAAAGATTTTTCATTTACGAAAGAAATAAAAGTTTATCCAAATTATTGAAACATGAAACCAAAATATGAAATTTTCGCTATGGAAATTGAAGTTTCTAACAAAAAATATGACTTTTCAGGAAAAAATTAATTGTTCACGAAACTGACAAAAATGAAGTTTTAAACCAATTTTAACCAAAAAAAAAGGTTTTTCCACACAACAGATAAATTTTCAACCAAAGAAATTAGCTTTCAATCAAAAAATAAATTTGGAACTGTGTACTTTAATTTTTACCCAATTCTTTGAATTTTTAATTTAAAAAGGTTAATTTTCAACTAAATAATTAAACTTTCAACCAAAGAAATTAATTCTAAAGCATAAAATATAATTCTTCAAAAAAAAATTATTTCTTCAATGAAAGTGATTCAAAAAAATTGTTGTACAAAGAAAGAATTTTTGACTAAAACAAATGAATTTTTTAATAAAAAAGATAAATTTTCAATAAAATAAATTAATATTCTGTTTGAAAAGATTTTAGTTGATTTTTCTCTATAAAAATATTAATTTTTAAACAAGAAATAAGATTTTACGAAAAAAATTTAATTCTTAGTCTAAAAAAAAACAATTTTTTACCAAAAATGATGATTTTTTAATAAAATTGTTCAATTCTCAACTAAAGAGTTGCATTTTTATCTAAAAAGATGAAATTTCGCTGAAAAAAAACTTCTATTACATTTTTTTAAATCGTTGAATTTTCATTCAAAAAAGATTCCAGTTTAATTTTCCAGATCAAGATATCAATTTTGTAACAAAAAATAAGTTTCGACGAAAAAAAGAGGAATTTTTAATTTAAAAAACTACACATTTTTTTAAAATAAACTTTTATTTAGAAATGATTTCCTTTCTCAACATCAAAATATAATTTTTAAACAAAAAGCACTTTTTTTTACAAAATTGAAGAATTTTTGACAAAACAGAATAATTTTTAAGTAAAAAAATTTTTAATCAGTTCAATGATTAGCCAGAAAAAATTTAAGTTCTCTTTTCAACACCAAAATATTACATTTAAACAAAAAGTAAATTTTCTACGAAATAATTCAGTTTTCACCTTAGCAGCAAAATTTTCAACAGAAAATGTATGAATTTTTAACAAGATTGTTAAATTTTTAACTAAACAGTTGCATTTTGTACAAGAAAAATGAAAATTCGACCAACACGGATGAATTTTTAAATTAAAAAGACAAATTTGCAAAAAAAAAAGTGTTGAGCTTTCATTCAAAAAGATTTCATTTGACTTTTCTACACAACGATACAATTTTTAAACAAAAAGTGAATTTTTTGAAAAACAGTTGAATTTTCAACGAAAAAGTTGCATTGTTATCCAAGAAAGAGATAAATAAACAAATTAGTATGTGAAAATATTAAAATTTATCGAAAATTTAGTGAGATAAAATGTTTTTCTCGTTCTTTTCAGATAAACTCTATACTTGCACAAATAAGTATTATTTAAATCTTTGTAAGATTATTTAAACAAATTATT
Organism: Belonocnema kinseyi; assembly: GCF_010883055.1. Lineage (NCBI taxonomy): Eukaryota > Metazoa > Arthropoda > Insecta > Hymenoptera > Cynipidae > Belonocnema > Belonocnema kinseyi. Next base: position 4,943,668 of record NC_046657.1, read on the forward strand.
TTATTATTTTAATTAACTAAATAGCTTACAAAGTCTAGAAAATATGTTCATTTCACAAGTAAACTGAGAAAAAAAATTTTAAACAAATTATTATGGTTTAATCAATTAAATATTAGTTAAAAAATGACTGGTTATTCTAAAATGACCGATTATTGATTATTTAGTTTCTTTAGGTTTTAAAAAATGTCAATAAACCACAATATTACGTAAAAATTAAATTTGTCACTTATGGGGTTTTCTTTGGGGACACATAAGAATAGCTTAAAATTATTCAACCTCAAAATTTGTGATTGCTCCTTATTCACTGATGAATTATGAACAATATACTGAAACACGGAATTATTTGTAACATATTATCGCGTTTAAAAATTAGATTTACGAAAAGCTGACTTTTTAGTATGTTAATTTTTTTCCTTACCAAAAAATAACTGCTGAAACAAAACAAAAATTGTTTAAACAAATAAAAATTTATTAAACATTAGAACAAATTTCGGGCTCAATTTTTATAAATTTTGAAATAAAATAATAAATAATTGTTTTAATAATTACATAATGTTTTTAGAAAAATGTACTACTTCAAAAAATGACGAACAATTACATTTCAAACAGAAAATACGATACTTTTTTACATTTTTTGGGATTAAATAACTGTTCAAATAATTTAAATTTATTTAAACAATCAAGAATTGTTTAAAAGTCATGGTAAATATTCAAATTGTCCATTAGTAATTATTTCTATGAGAAGACGATAGAAATTGCTAAAAAGTAACATTAATTCGTAAAAATTGGATTTTGAAGTGCCCGTTGGCACGTATTAATACTTAGGTTTCCAAAAAAAAAAAGGGATATTCTTTCTTAGAAAATAAAAACGTTTGGGGTGGGGGTGTCTCGCCTTTTAGAGTGGAAAAAAAATTGCAATTCATTGTTGGACCACCCTATTGCGCACACATGCCAATACCTGATTGAACAATTGATGAAAAGTTGGACACGATTTTCGGAACTACAAGAGAATGAGTGTTCGAAGATACCTGCGGGCTCGTTCGAGTCTCGAGGTCAAGCCGAGAAGAATTCAGAATCGGCGAGTTGTCTCGACACTACTTAAGGGCCTTAGACCTCAGCTTATGGGAACAGGTCCGCGGATGTGGTGAGAACCTAGCCCCGAGACAATCTTAAGGAAGGTAGGTTGGGTTGGTATGTACGGCGACCACCACACTCGAGCCACCCAAGAGCCCATATAGTTATAGTCATACACTCGATAGTAGTCGCCCGGAGTGGAACCTGAATGATCGAGGTTCTCAACTCACTTCTTTTCCCTCGGACGTGCCCCCTCCCCTGATTATAGCTCTTGTCTCCTTAGCACTTTTACATTTGTTGTCGGACTCGCGCACGCGAAACTTCTTCATTCAAAGCCACCCGATCCTTCTATGGAGACCACACACTCTCTTTGCGTAACGAACGCACTTGAATCCGCTTACCACCATTTTTGGCTGAAAAGTTTACATGTAACGCCACCTTTAGTGAGACGCAAATCTGGTTTGATGAGTGTATTACACTCGGATAATCATGGCATGCCATGATTTCATGTTTTGAGATCATTTAGTCATGTGATGCCGAGTTGAAAAAAGACCATCTGAAATCAAATAATGACGTGAAGCCTTTTCCACTTCGAAAAACGTCGATCCGTTATCGAGTGTCAACTAGGCACGCGACGCCTTTTACAAATTGAAACATACCAATTCGGACTTAAATAATCCTTGCATGCCTTTCCCGACTTGAAAAGCTTTTTCCAATTTGAAAAACACCTATCTGACAAAAAATGATCATAAAGAAGCTTTCCTTACGCTCTTTGCGTAACATCATGCCTTTTCCAAGTCAAAAAAGCCATTCCTTATGAAAGAATTATGCGACGCCTTTTCCAGCTCGAAAAAACCCACCTGACTTCAAATAAACATGGAAAGCCTTTTACCCATTTTTTACCTTTTACAGATTAAAACACAACAATTTGAACCTAAATAATCATTTCATGCCTTTTACGACTCGAAAAACAGGATATAACAGCGTATAATCATGCGACGCCTTTTCCAATTCGGAAAACGTCCATCTGGCAACAAATCATCATGTGAAGCCTTTTCATTTTCGAAAAACGCCAATCTGTTATCAACTAGTCACGCGACGCCTTTTACAAATAAAAAAACACTAAATCGAACTTAAACAATAATTCCATGCCTTTTCCAACTTGATAAGCCTTTCTCAACTCAAAAAACACCCATCTGACAACAAATAATCATGCAGAAAGTTTCCCAATTCGCTTTGCGTCAAATTATTCCATGCCTTTTGCAACTCAAAAAAGCCAACTAGGGAATCGTGCATGCCAAACCTTTCCCAACTCGAAAAACACCATGTTACATGATTTCATCATGTTAAGCCTTTTTCAATTTCAAAAACACCCATCTGGCAAGAAATTATCGTGTAGAACCTTTCTCAACTCTCTTTGCGTAACATGATTCCATTCCTTTACCAACTCAAAAAATTCCATTTATGCCAAGCCTTTACAATTTCGAAAAATACCCAGCTGACATCTTATAAGTATGCGACGCCTTTTCCAATTCGAGAAAAGCCCATCTGACATCAAATAATCATGTGAAGCCTTTTCCAAATTTGTTTACCTTTTGAAAATCAAAACACGCCAATTCGGATTTAAATAATCATGCCTCGCCTTTTCCGATTCGAAAAACCCCATGTTACATCATATAACCATGTGGAGCCTTTTTAAATTTGAAAAACAGCGATCTAACAACAAATAATCACGTAGAACCATCTCTAACTTTCTTTGCGTAACATCATTCCATGCCTTTTCTAAGTCAAAATAATCCATTCCTCACAAAATCATCATGTGGCGCCTCTTCGATTTTGAAAAATGTCGATCCATTACAAACTAGTCACGCGACGCCTTTTACAAATCCAAAAACACCAATTTGAACTTAAATAATCATTCTATGCCTTTTCCGACTCGAAAAAAACCATGTAACATCGCATAATCATGCAAAGCCTTTTCCAATTCAAAAAACACCCATCTAGCAACAAATAATCATGTAGAACCTATCCCAACTCTCTTGGCGTAACATCATTCCATGTCTTTTTTCAAATAAAAAAAGCGTTTCCTCATGAAATAATCATGCAACGCCTCCTCCAAGTATAGGAACACCCTGATATGAAACCTGTTCCAACCCAAAAGACACCCAACTGGAATTAAGTAGATTTTCGAGGCCTTTTCCAACTCAAAACATGTCCTGTTGACATTAAATAATGAATCAAAGCCTTTTCCTATTTCAGAAAAAAACTGCCATCTGACAACGAATAAACATGAAGAAGCTTTCCCAACTCTTTTTTCATAATATCATCCTTTAACACCATGCCTTTTCCAACTCAAAAAAGCCATTTATTATTAAATGATCATTTCACGCCTCATCCAACTAGGAAAATGTTCATTTCAAGCCTTTACCAACATGAAAAACACCCACTGGACATCCAATAAATATGCTGCAACTTTTCCAATTCAAAAAACGTCCTACTGAGATGAAATAATGATGCACCGTTTTTGCCAGCTTAAAAAGTTCCCATCTCAACTTAAATAATTATTGAATCCTTTTTCCAATTCGAAAAACACTATTTAATATTATAGAATCCCGTGCAGAAATCGCCCGATTTCAAACTTAATACCGATTTTGCTCCGATCGAATTTCCCGATCTGGCCCTGATCGGTAAAACTCTGTGGCTCATACCTGGGCCCGACCGGGCCAGACCGATTTCCTACTGAAACGCCATCTCTATGCGCTCGCAGAACTAGTGCTGCTTCTTTGTTTCAAACAGTGCAGTGAAATTTGTATACATACTACTCGTTTATAATATTCTATCAATGATTAAAAATGCAGAATGCAATTGAGCCACGTGTTCGGAGACACGAAATACCAGTCAGTATACCTCGAAACCTGCGCGAGGAAGATGAGAGTAAGTAATTACACTCTGCGGGCGAATTGAAACCTAACTTCAAATAACTTAATAATTAATTAAATTGTTTAAGGTCAAATTAGTATATTTACCATTAGATGAGTCAAATATTATTATATGATGGAATTTATCAAGTTCTTTTGTTTTTAATTATTATTTAAGAACTCAAGGTTTTTCGATTTAATGTAGAGTTAGAATTATCAAATCTATTGACAAGAAATGTATTGCAGTATGCATAACATTGTCATTTTTTTTAGAATATGAGAATAAAATATGTGATACAATCGATTCTGTTATTAAAACTTTGATTCTGTATTAATAATAAATTCATTACAGACATAAATTAAGGACAAATTTTCATAACATGAATTTCAGAATCAAGTAGTAAAATCAAAATGCAAAATGACAATTGTGTAGGGATTCCAACAAGAACTAACTACTCAACTGCGCATGCGTCGCATTCTGCATCTAATTGGTTTATCGCGAAGTTTAAAATGCTTAACAAAGTTATTTTTCTTTTTTATTATAAACAATGACATTTCAACGTATAAAAATGTCCATTAGGTCAAAATTATAATTAATAATAAAAATTAATTAAATGAATATTCTGTAAATGTCAAGTTGTAGGGAATCTTTTTGTGAAAAAAGTTTTTCTAATTTGTTAAGAAGTTTTATGGACAACATTTTTTTCAAGAAGTTAAAATTGTTAATTAAAATATTTCTGGTTATCATCCATTTTTTCATAAAAAACTAACCTTTTCCTCGAAACTGATACCATCTACAATAATCTTACGTTTCTCAAAAGTATAATTAAATTTTGTAGTCTGAAACCTCTTCTTTTCATGAATGTCGTACTTTAATTTTAAATTAAAATAACTTAATTGGAAAATAAAAATATTAAGGTTACCTTCGAAAGGACAGGACCATTCGATAGTTTCGAGTTTACTTATATTAAATCTCCATTCGTGAAATTCACGAATGGATTATAATGAGACTAATCGTGTACCGATCGGGCACCGATGGGGCACCAATCGGTTTTCCCGATCGGGTGTCCCGACCTGGCCCCGATCTGGGCGTGTGTTTCATCCCCGATTTGGCCCCGACCAAGATTCCCGATCGGGACCCGATCTGGACCCGATCTGGACTGGTCTGGCCCTGATCGGGGCCAGATCGAAATTTCTGCACGGGATCGTGCGACGCCTTACTCAACTGGGAAGGTTTCCATGCATCCAATAATCATGCGTTGTCTTTCCCAGCGGGATGTAACACCTCCTAACTTTGATCGAATCATGGGGGTGCAATTACCATGATTCTTGCAAATAGTAATAAACCAGAAATTAACTGTATTAAGGCCTTGCACTTTATAAGATATCTGAGTCAGAAGAATTTTTTGGCTTATTCAGCTACAATGTTTGCTGTCTTAGAAATATGTATGTGTATTTAGAGTTTCAACTTTCAACATACTTTTACTCTTCAACTTCTTTGTAAACTTTAGTTATCTTCTTTTATTTTGATGCAAAAAAAATCAAATTTACCCTTTTGGGTAAATTTGCACATCAGAATTAAAATTATTTTTTAAAATCCCGTTTTATGTAAAAAAAACTCTATTTCGTGACAAATAATAATTCTTTGCAAAATTACAAGTTTTTACGAAAATTACCCAGTTCTATCGTAAAATAAAATTTTTTTTAGAAAATTCACTGTTCCACAAAATTAGCTTCACCAAATTAAAAATTACATTTCCAGAGGAAATGCCCCTATTAAAAGGTATTTGCGTGAATTTTTATTTATTAATTCCCTCCCTCAATTTAGAATTATAATTATCTACAAAATAGTCTCATAAATTATAATTCTTCACCGAAATCACCTATTTCAGCTCAGTATAATTTTTCCTGTTCCACCTCATAATCAGATTAATAAAATATATGTAGAAACCCTAATTATTATAATTAAATTTCCCAAGCAACCAAAAATAAAATTGGACTCTGATCCTCTTTATACAAAAAAAAATAAAAATAAAATAAAACTTCAGTGTCATTGACTGATGAGCTGCTTGCGGTGATGTAAACGACCTCGTGTGTCTACAGTACCACAGACGTATCCTCAGGTGCCATGTGAGGACACGTCTGTAATTTTAGAAAGGAAGCAATAAAGGACTATTATTACTTCTGATAATGACTTGATATGAATCTCAGTCGAAAGTCACTATAGTGCCTGGGAACCAGAAAAGAGTTACTGAAAGATAAGTTAGTATATCTTATTAAATTGTAGAAATGAGTAAATTGAAGAAAGTTCGTCTAAAGTTTGTTGTCCCACGCGAGTGTGCGGCGCACGCACAGTGGGGAAAAAGTAGATTTTTTGGTTCAGAATACGATTCCGGCTGAACCTGTGGACTGATTTGGATGTTTTTTTTGGTTAATGCTAATAAAATTTCGGAGAAAGTTGTCGAGTCTGACTTTTTAATTTAGTTTTTTAATTTTTTGATAAATAAATAAATATGACGAAAAAAATAATTTTTTTTTTGACGTTTCCAGTGCTCGTTAATAATAGGAAAATTTTTGTAATAGCCGATGTTTCATAGGTTTACATTATATAAAAATATTCCATCATGATAAAATAAACAACAAAATTTTTTATCAACAAATTATTTGTTGAAAATGTGTTTTCTATCATTTTTAATAATTTAAAGTTTTTAAAGTTATGTTGCACTATATTTGAATGGAAACAATAATTTAATTTAAAAAATTCTCTTAAGACTATGCTTGTTAATATTATAAACAAATTTAATAAACAAATGCATTATTCAGGCATTTGTTGCGAGAAAAATTCGTTTTTTTCGATGTTCATTTTTTTACATCAGGAACCTCATGATAATTTTAGAAAATTTATAATTTTTTGATAATGTTTATGATTTTATTACACAAATTTAATAAAAAACTGCATTATTTAGGCATTTGTCGACGAAAAAACTCGCTTTTTTCAATGTCAGTCCTTTTAATTGGGAACTTTATAATAATTTTAGCAGCATCCATCACTATTTAATGAATTTTATTTATTTTTTCAGACAAAATCAATAAACAAATGTACTATTCGGGCATCTGCTGACGAAAAATTCGTTTTTTCTATGCCAGTCCTTTTAATTGACAATTTTATGTTAATGTCATTGAACATTGAAAAAAACGAGTTTTTCTGTCGAAAAATGCCCACATAATACACTTGTTTATTAAATTTGTTTAAAAAATCATCAAATTTATGAACTAATTATAAATGTTGCTAAAATTATCATGGAGTTCCCAATTAAAAGGACTGACATTAAAAAACGAATTATTCCGTCAATAAGTGCTCGAACAATGCATTTGTTTATTAAATTGTTTTGATAAACTCATAAAATTCATAAACGAATTATGAATTTTCTGAAAATATCATGAGGTTTCTAATTTTTTTAAATGAAATCGAAAAAACAAAGTTTTCTGACGAAAAATGTATGAATAATGTATTTGTTTATTTGATTTGTTTTTAATATTAAGAAGAATAGTCTTAAGAGAAATTTTTGCCATTAAAATATTATTTTCACTCAAATTTCGTGAAATAAAACTTTAAAGAACGTTAAATTATTAAAAATGATAGAAAACACATTTACAACAAATAATTTGTTTAGAAAATTTTTTTGTTTATTGTATATTTATCTATTTATAAAAAAATGGTAGAACTAAATTAAAAATCCGGCTCAACAACTTTCTTTGAAATTTTATTAGCTTCTTCAAGAAAACTAGAATAGTCGAGCCTGATTTTTTAATTAGGTATCCAATTTTTGTATAAATAAACAAAAATGACGAAAAAATTGCAATTTTTTTCTATTATTGAAATCACCCAAATTGCATAGAGTAACATTATTTAAATATGTTCCAATATTATACAATAAACAAAAAAAATGTTTGCAAACAAATTATTTGTTGAAAAACTGTTTTCTACGATTTTCCATAATCATACTTTTTTCAAGTTATACTGCAAGAAATTTGAATGGAAACAATATTAGATTTTAAAAATATTCTCTTACGATTATAATTGTTTACATTATAAGCAAATTTAATAAACAATTCCTGTTATCAGGCTTCTTACCAAAGAAAAATTCGTTTTTTTTTCCATGTTATTTTTAAAGATTAGGAACTTTATAATAATTATAGCCGAATTCATAATTGGTTGATAAATTTTATATTTTTTCAAAAACAACGGAAAAATTCTTTTTTTTCGATATCAGTCTTTTTAATTGGGAACTTCATGATGATTTCAGCAAAATTAATAATTGGTTGATAAATTTTATACTTTCCTCAAAACAAATTTAATAAACAAATGCATTATTCGGGTATCTGTCAATGGAATTTTTTTTTCCATAGCAGTCTTTTTCATTGAGAACTAAATGAAAATTTCATTACCAATCATACTTGGTTGATAAATTCTATGTTTTAAACATATTTAATAAACATATGCATTATTTGGGTATTTGTAAAATAATACAATTTTTTGTCCCAATAATGCTTTGTTAAATTAAATTTGTTTCAAACAATCATAAAAATGATTTAAAAAATATGAATTTTGCTGAAGGTATCAAGAAGTTCCTAATTTAAAAAGTTGACATAAAAACGAATTCTTCTATCGACAAATACCTGATTAATGCAATTTTTCATATAATTTATTTTAAAAAATCATAAAATTGATGAAAAAATTATAAATTGTTCTGAAGTTATCATGAACTTCTTAATTAGAAAAGTTGACATAGAAAAAAGGGAGTTTTTTGCCGACAAATGCCTTAATGATGCCTTTGTTTATTAAATTTGTTTTAAAAAATCATTAAATTAATTAACGAATTCTGAATTTTACTGAACTTATCATGAAGTTCCTAACGAAAAAAGTTGACACAGAAAAAACGAATTTTTCTGTCGACAAATGCCTGATTAATGCATTTGTTTATTAAATTTGTTTTAAAAAAATAATAAAATCAATAAAAAATTATGAATTTTGCTAAAATTATCATGAAGTTCCTAATTTATAAAAATGTACATCGAAAAAAATGAATTTTTTTATCGAAAAATGCCTGATTACTGCATCTGTTCATTAAATTTGTTTATAATATAAACAATTATAATTTTAAAAGAAAATTTTTTTAATATAATATTATTTCCATTCAAATTTCTTGCAATATAACTTAAAAAAAGGTATAATTATGGAAAATCGTAGAAAACATTTTTTCAGCAAATAATTTTTTGTTCATTGTACAATATTGCAACATCTTTAACTAATGTTGCTCTATGCAACTTAGGCGATTAACAAAATTTTCCTGTTATTGACGAGCACCGAAAGCATCAAATAGAAAAAACAGCCATTTTTTTCGTCAACTTTCTTTGAAATTTTATCAGCTTTTTGAAGAAAAAAAACTGAATCGGTAAACAGGTTTAGCCGGAATCGTATTCTGAACTAAAAAAAAAGTATTTTTTCCCCAATGTTCGTAGGTGCGCTCAACCTCTCGAGCTAAGCTTTTTTAACAAAAGAGAATTCACAATCACAAAATTACAGTGGTGGATGTTTGAGTCTTAATTTTAAAAGGTTTGCGCAAGAATGTGCGAAAAATATAAAGACCGAGCGCGTAACGCCAGGTAAATACATAATCAAACGCGAAGCGCAAAATAAATTCACAATCGAGCGCGATGCGCGAGTGCCAACAGTTGCGCGCTCAAACTCGCGAGCTGCGCGCGCAGCGCGTGGTGAGAAACAGCCCGCCCGGCGGGGAGATTTTGTTCAATTGTCTTGATCCAATCGGTCACTATTTGTGGGATGCAGGTTATTTTAAACCAAAAAAGTAATGTTTCCCCCACTGTGCGGCGTGTGAGGCTTTGGAATCAAGTGACAGGTGTGCAGGTACTCGCACTTGCGTGTGAGAAAATGCTATTCAAGTTCCCGTAACCGGGAGAAGACAAGCAGGCGGTCCCAGGACCGTTAGCAGGCTTCAAGGATATCCTGTGTCGCGTGCAAGTGAGAAGTGTGAATTACCTCACATGGCTCCTCGGGAGCAGGGCTGGGAAAGGATAGTCAAGGATTACCGGTAGGATAATCGCCTCTCGATTCGGACGCGCCTCGCGTGACTTGTGCAAGTATCTAGAGGAAAACAGTGTGACGACAAAACTGGTCAAACGGAATTTTATAGGAATCTAGGTTTACCCTAAAATGATTAGTCCCAAGGCCCAATAATAGACATGGTCTCGATTTCAGAACCAGGAGAGGTTCTTGGAAATCTGAAAAAAGACGACAGGTAGGGTAAACAGATGCCCCGCCCAGTCCCGATTTTTCTTGAAATGTCCCGCTCTTTGGCTTCTTTCGGCAATTTTGCATTTTTTTTTGTCCAAAAGCTTTTTTGTCGTACCAGACAGTACAGTGAAAAATTATTTTATTTTGTACTATGTTTTTTAACACCCTAAAAGTAATTAGCTAAGAATAAAAAAATTAAAATTTGAAAATTATATGATAAAAAAATTGTTTGCCCGTAAAAATATTTTTTCTAATTTTATGGGGGAGTGGGGTCTTCCAAATTGTTTTGCACTTTTAGTGAAAAAATTTACTTTATTGTTTATAATTCTACAATTTTAATAAAAACTCGTCCTTTTAGTACTAAATTAATCTTTTTATCTAAAAAATATTGGTTTTTAATTTAAAATTCAACTTTTTATTTATAATTCTTTCATTTTAATCAAAACTCGTATTTTTGGTAGTGAAGAAATCATTTTGATTGAAAATTCATCTTCTTTAATTGAAAATTCAGCTTTTTGGTTCATATTTCCTCAATTTTCTTAAAAATTCATCTTTTTTGATAGTAAATTATTCTTTTTTCAATAATTCATCTTTTTATTTAAAAAATGTAACAACTAGTTTTTAAAGTTCAAATACTTTCTTAAAAATTAAAAAAAATAACAATTTTTCTTTTTTTCTTTAAATTTTAACTTTTTAGTTAAGAATTATATTGAATTTTATTGCAAATTCGTGGTAAATTAATCTTTTAGTTTGAAAATTCATCTTTTTTAGTTAACAATTCATCTTTTTGGTCCATAATTCTTAAATTTTCTGAAAAATTAATCTTTTTTGGTAGTAAATTAATATTCTTGTTCAATAATCCATCTTTTTGGTTAAAAAATTAACAACTAGTTTTCAAAGTTGAAGTATTTTCTTAAAATTAACAGAAAATCATTTTTCTTTTTTTCTTAAAATTTCAACTTTTTAGTTGATAAATATTTAATTTTATTGAAACTTCGCCTTTTTTGGTAGTAAATTAATTTTTTTCGTGTATTTTTTTAGCTGAAAAATTAACTTCTTAGTTGAGAAATCTTAAATTTTGTTTAAAATTAGTTTTTTTCGGTAATAAATTAAAACTTTTTTGTTTATATTTTTTAAATTTTAATCAAAACTTTTTTTTTTGCAGTGAATTAATCTTTTTCTTTGAAAATTCATCTTTTTTAGTTATAAATTCATCTTTTTTCGTAATAAATTAATTTTTTTCCAATAATCCATCTTTTTAGTTGAAAATTTAAAAAGTAGTTTTTAAAGTTGAAATACTTTTTAAAAAGGAAATAATCCATTTTTTTCTTTCTTAAAATTTTCACAATATGGTAGAGAATTATTAAATGTTATTGGAATCCGACTTTTTCGTTAGTGAATTAATTTGTTTAAATTAATTTTTCTTGTTGAAAATTCAACTTTTTGGTTCAGAATTCTTCAATTTTGTTTAAAATTATTTTTTTGTCGGTAGTAATTTGAAACTGTTTTATTTATATTTCTTGAATTTTAATAAAAACTCGCCTTTTTGGTAGTGAATTTATCAGTTTGTTTGAAAATTCATCTTTTTTAGTTACAAATTCTACTTTTTGATTCATAATTCTTAAATTTTCTAAAAAATTCGTCTTTTTTGGTAATAAATTAATTTTTGTTGTTGTTAAAAATTCAAAGTTTTGCTTGAGAATTCTTGCATCTTGTTGAAAATTAGTTTTTTCTTAGGTACATTGAAACTTTTTTGTTTATAATTCTTAAATTTTAATAAAAACTCGTCTTTTTTGGAAGTAAATTAATCCTTTTATCTAAAAACTCTTCTTTTCAAATTAAAAATTCAACTATTTTAGCAGGAAATTCATTTGGTTAGTTGAAAATTTAACTTTATTGGTAAAGAAACTTTCTTTTAACTAAAAATTCAACTATGTTGTGAAAAAATAATCTACTTTGTAATAAATTCAACATTTTTATTAAAAACTGATGTTTTTGTTTGATATTTCTAATGTTTTGTTGAAAACTAGTATTATCTTATTATAAATTGAACTATTTTTGGGAAAATGAATCTTATTGGTAGGAAATTTAACAATTTAACTATATTGTTAGACAAACTTTTTTTGTTGAAAATGATTTTTCTGAATAAAAAATTTAACATTTAATTTTTATATAATTTTTTTTACTCTTCTTTTTTTCCTGATGATATTTAATCATTCCATTTCTAGTTAGTTTTTTTCATTTCGTCTTTTTGAGTAGAAAATTCAACGATTTTAATTTCAAATTAATTTCTTTGTTTGAAAATTTAATTATATTATTTAAAAGTGTTTGCTTTGGGTAAAGATTAATTTTTTTAAATCAAAATTTAACTATTTTCGTGGACCATTAATTTTTTTTTTTTTAATTTTATTATATTGTTCAAAAATCGTTTTTTTGTTTGTTGCTCAATATTAATTTTCTTAATAAAAAATTATAATTCCATTTTTAGTCAAGAAAATGTTTTGATTGAAAATTCAACTACTTGATTTAAAGTTAATTTGCGTAGCTAATAAATAAGTTGACGGTTGGAAAATTCTTGATTACAGTTACAAATAGTTTGATTGGAAATTTAACTATTTTCTTAAAAATTCGATTGCTTGTTTCATAATAATTTTTTTTAACTATAAATTAATTTAAATAGCAATAAACTAATTTTTTATTGAAAATGTAACTATTCCATCTTTGGTTAAAAATTTCATTTTGTAATTAAAAATTCAACTATTGGTTGAAAATAAAACAATTTATTTAAAAAGTATACTTTTTGGTTAAAAAGTCAACTGTTTGGTTGAGAATTATTATATTTGGTTAAAGATTAACTCATTTTGTTGAAAGTTTATCTCTTTTGGTTCATTATAACTGTTTTTCATTTTTAATAAAAATTATTTTTGTTTAAAATATTAACTATTACACTTTTCGTTGAGAATTCATTTATTTTGGTTAAAAATTAATCTACTTTACAGAAGGTTTAACAATTTGGTTAAAAAGTTTTTTTTTAAGATTCTTCATTTCAGTTGTAAATTCTTCTCTTTTAATGAAAATTTAACAATTTTGTTAAGAAACAGTTGTTTTTTTCTTGAAAGTTTGTTTGCAACAGAAAATTTCACAATTTTAGTTTAAAAATAAAGGATTGGAAAGCAAAACCGAATGAGCGTTTGAGCAGTAGTCTCCGAGGGAGGATGACGCGCAGAAAACGCGACGAAAGAAAACGGAACCCGTTCTCTCTCTCGTCGCGTTTTCTGCACGTCATCCCCACCTCTGGCTACTGCTCGAGCGCTCGCTCGTTTCTGCTTTCCGAGCCTTCAGTTTATGTCTTTGGTTTAAAATTTAACTATTCTATTTTTGGTGAAAAATTAATCATTCGTTGATGAAAATACATCTGCTTGGTTAAAACTTCCGTTACTTTGTTGAAAATTCGCGTTTTTTTTTTAAATAAAAATTAATCCTCTTGCTTGAAAATTGAACTTTTTGGTAAAAAGTTAATCAATTTTGTTACAAATTACACAAAATGACTTTTTTGGTTAAAAATAACATACAGCCCACAAATATTTACGGATTTGATCAACAAAATTTAAAAAAAAAGGTTTTGAGATTTTTATGAGTTGTCCAGACTAATTTTTAGATTAGGCTTTCAATTTTTTTTTAAATAAACAAAAATGACGAAAAAAATTGCCATTTTTCCCTTTGGCGTTCACAGTGCTTGTAAATAACAGGAATTTTTTTTAAATCTTCTAAGTTTCACAGAGTAATATTCTTTAAATATATTTCTTTATATAATAAACAAAACAAAATTCATAAATAAATTATTTGTTGAAAAAATGTTTTTTAGAAATTTCCATAATTTTACGTTTTTTCAAATTATATTGCAAGAAATTTGAATGAAAACAGTATAATGATAAAGAAATTTCTTCTTGAGATTATTATTGTGAATATTATAAATTCTATAAACAATTGCATTATTCAGAAAGTTTTTAACGGAAAACATTTTTTTTTTTCGATGTTACTTTTTTTCAAATTAGGTTTTTTATGCTAGTTTTAGAAAAGTTTATAATTTTTTGATTAATCTTATGGTTTTTTTAACAAATTCAATAAATAAATGCACATGTAAGGCATTTTTCAAAAGAAAAATCCGTTTTTTCCGATAGCAACTTTTTTAATTAGGAACTTTATGATAATTAAAGAAATAATTAATAATTTGTGGATCAATTTTATGAGTTTTAAGCAGTTTTAATAAACAAATTCATTATTGGGGCAATCGCCGACGAAAAAATTCTTTTTTTTCGATGTCAGACTTTTTAATTGGGAACTTCATGATAATAATGACAAAATCAAACTGGACGGACTGAGATTTAAAAAAAAAAAATTTCGTCGAAAAATGCAAAAATAATGTTATATCCTTATTAAATTTGTTTAGAACATCACAGAATATTTTCAACTAATTATGATTGTTAATAAAATGATCATTTAGTTCCCAATTAAAATGACTGACCAAAAAAAAAAACTAATATTTCCGTCCACAGATGCCCGAATAATGCATTTTTTTGTTACATTGGTTTAAATAAATCATGAAATTTATAAACTAATCATGAAATAAATGAGATTAGTATCAAATTTGAAATCCTTTTTAACTTCCAAAAAAGAAATTAATGTGTAGAATTCATAAAAATAAAACCATGAATCTAACGACCAAATTTGGACAACCACCATAAAATGTTGCCATTGCAATCTGAAATTTTTTTTCCCTTTTTCCCCCTAAAAAAGAAACGACAAAAATTTTATTTTTTCTTTGGACAAAAATAAAAAGGAAAGCCTTGTCATTTTTCTTTCCTCTTTTCTATTTTTGTACGAAGGAAAACCGAATTTTTTCTTTTTTTAGGGGAAAAAAGGGCAAAAAGCTTTTTTCTTTAAATTGCAATGAAAACATTTTATGGTGGTTGTCCAAATTTGGTCGTTACATTTTTGGTTTTATTTTCAGGGATTCTTCACACCAATTAAAAAGTCTGACATCGAAAAAAAAAGAATTTTTCCGTCAACAGATGCCCCAATAATTTATTGGTTTATGAAATTTTTTTCAATTAAAAATTGTTGAATAAATTATACATTTTTTCTGAAATTATCATGGAGTTTCTAATTAAAAACGTTGACATCGGAAAAGATGAATTTTTCTTTTGACAAATGCCTTATCTATGCATTTTTTTATTAAATTTGATTTTAAAAAAAAAACATAAAATTTATCAAATAGTTAAGAATGTTGCTGAAATTTTCATGAAGTTCCTTAAAGAAAGGTCAATCGTTAAAAAAAAAACGATTTTTTCTGCCGATAAATGCCCGAATAATGCATTTATTTATTAAATTTGTTTTAAAAAATCATAAGATTAATCCACAAATTATGAATTTATTTGAAATTATCATAAAGTCCCTGATTAAAAAAAAATTACTGATTAATTTATTTTTTCATTGAATTTGTTAACAATATTCACATCTATGATCTCAAGAAGAAATTTCTTTATCATTATATTGATGTTATGAAAATTTCTTGCAATATAACTTAAAAAACGTAAAATTATTGAAAATCGTAAAAATATTTTTTCAACGAATAATTTGTTTATAAATTTTTTTCTTATATAATTTTGGAATATATTTATATAATATTACTCTATTTGTGTGCTGTACGTTATTTTGAACCAACAAAAGTATTTTGTTGCCCATTCTGCGACAGATGTGAGAGCCGACTAAAGCTTAATGCAACACTTCTCACGTGGTATATTCTTTCCAAAAAATTAAAAATAAGTTTATCGTACATCACTCAACGCATAATTTTATAGACTTTCCAGAAAAATTTAAAAAGAAATTTTTTGCTTCTTTTTCGAACGTGTAATCACGTTTCAAAGTCAGCAGTGATTTTTAGTACCATGGAGATAATTTCCGATGGTCGTGTATGTTACTGGCTATTATTTTAATAGACATTTAACCGTGCTGTACTTAATCAACGTCGAAAATAAATAAATTTTAAATAAAATAAAAATAATATTTGTTGACCAAAACCTAAATAACAAAGCCAAATGTTGAGGTTGAAAAAAATTTTGTTTTAAAATATTTACCCCCATAAGTCTGTTTTACAGGGTCCCAAGAAACCCCATCAGTAAAAAATTGGGTTGCGTGTTTCTAGCGCTAATTATGATTTTTTCATCGTTTTTTCTTGCCTAACAAATTTTTTCTAGGACATGAAATAAAACTTTCTGCTGATAATTTGTTGTTTACATAAATTGATTAAACAATTTAGTATTGATTTCAGCAACTTCCTCTTAGAATAAAGTTCGAAAGTGACATTTTCTCGAATTTTTCATCATATTTTCAACCTTTCAGTTAAAACGAGGAAATAATTAGTCAGGCTTTCCGGATATGATTGTTTAAACAATGTATTGTTATTCATAATAATAATCTTTTAGATTAATGATAGAACGCTGCAGTTTTTTCTAAATTTTTTGACCTTATGTTTACAGTTCAATAGAAGTGACGAAACAATTAATACAAGTTAACTGCCGCTATTGTTAAAATTATATTGAACTATTTTTGTAAAATATTTTTCTTTGAATAATGCTAAAAAGTTGCCATTTTTTCTAGAATATTTTACTTTTTGCCAACTTTGCACTTAAAGTGAGTTAAAAATGAATTAAATTTAACAAAAATAATTATTTAAACAAATCATGATTGTTAATAAATATCATGTTTTAGATCATGTCTAAAGGACTGCAATTTGTTCTGAAATTTGTAACATTGATTCGGCTTTATAGTTAATAACAAATAATAAATAAACAATGTAAAGAATCTTTTTTAAAAACAAATTCTTTTTTTGTGAATTTTTTTTCTGAAATAGAACAGATATTTCAAATCTTCTTTGAATATTATTTAAGGATCATATTAAATGTGCCTTTCAGTAATTAAACAGGGCCTCTTCAATTAAATTAAAATTAATAGTTATTATTTTTTCCTAAAAAAAAAGTGAAGAAGAGAAATAAACCGTAATAAATTATTTAAAGTACTATGTTTATTGAACTGTAAATATTATTATCTCACCAAGTGAAAAGAGAACAAACAGTGGAACATTGGAGAAAAAATTACAATTTTCTATAATGATTCCAAGAAAATATTGTTAAAGTGATGATACATTTTTTAAACAATGGCTTATGTTGAATTTGATATACTATTGTCTCATTATAATGGAAAAGTTGAGGATAAATGAAAATTGTGAGAAGAAATCGCAACTATATAGCATGAATACATTAGAAGATAGTCAAAAACAATAATAGTTTGTTCAAACAATTATTTTGATAAAATTTACTGGTTAAGGTTAGAGTGGCCGAGGACCATCCCCCCTTTAAAAAAATATTGACTTTTGAAATTTGCGTCTACTATTTTTAATAAACACTATTTATGATAGTCTAGAGTTGTCCTAGAATGGCACTGTGGGTTAAGCTGGCACCCTCATCTTTCTCACAGATGGCGCTCGTGCTTTTCCATTTTTTTTTCATTTTTGTGAAGCAGCTACGTGTGTGTAAATATTTTAAAAAATTTTATCTTGTATGTAATAGCATGAAATGTGTCGACATTCGTAGCGGTCCTGAGTAGGCACCAAACAGGTGGTCCTGAGTCGGCACATTTTTTCATTTTTTTGTAATGTGTTATATTATTTTGTTTTGTTTCCATTCCATGTCACTCGTCTCTTCTTGTTTTTTTTTCTAGTTTAGTTATGTTTGGATTGCTTATTCCTTGTTTTTACTTAGATGTCCTGTTATTTTCTGTGTCCTCATTGACAATATTCTACATGTTATTTTTATTGTAAATGGTTTAGGTTTGTCTATTTCCTCCTAAAATTGACATAGATTGCAATTTTTCTTGCATTTGAGTAGAAAAAATTATGTACCGACTAAGGATCAATGGGTGCCGACTCAGGACAATTATTTTCAGAAATAACAAAAATAAACTTTTTCAATTTGCACTGTATTGCGAACGCAAAAATCACCCGACACTGCTCCCAATAACAGAGAATTGTTGATCTTACTGTGCCGACTTAGGACTACTTTTCAATAGGAATAGAATTTTACACGATTAAGAGAAAATCAATGCGATTTACCAGAAAATATTTTATTTTCGATATAAATTGTAAATTATTTTTAATATTTAATTATTGAACATTATTATTTTATTTATTATTTGATATATTGACGGCGACTTTTTGTCAATGCGCTACTAAGTAGCTCATTCAAGCGACATTTTATCTACTTTCGCCAATATTTTTCCGTAATGCTTCCAATTCACATCCAAACGAGACTTCCTGTTTGCCGTCGGTGATTTTTCATCCATTCTGTACGCGCGCGCAATATTCTCATACCCGTTTTCTCATTTTTTTTATTGTTTTCAGCCGGCATTCAAATTGATGGCGAATTGAGGTTATCGTTTTCCTGGAATTAATTTATCATTTATGTCACGAACGAAACTTTTACGTGACACTAAGTGGACAATCATATCCGGTAATTGAATAACATACTTTGCACTGTTTTTTGAAAATTTCAACATAATTAATTTGTATTCAATAAAAGTTTTATTCATAAGAATTTATTAATTTCTTTTGTATAAACAATATCATTGTAACTGATAAGAGTTTCAAAATTCTTAAATAAATCATGAAAAATTAAACTTACGTTTTTGGATAAATGATGTAGTAGGGCACACAATAGAAAATTAAATATTTGATTTTTTTTTATATCTCAAATCTCTTTATGAAAAAAAGAATTCCTTATTTTTTCTCAATTAAAAAAAAGATTGTGAGTTGACAAAGATTTTTTTTCAAGAAATTAATGAAACTGACTGCTTCATTTTTTTTACTTTCAGTTAAAATTTACAGGCAAAAAATAACATAATTTAATTATTAATACGAATATAGTAACCTGGTATAAAAAAAACTGTCTCTGCTTTAATTTTTCCTTTTTTGCAAAATTCAACATCTGGTTAAAATTTCAGATTTTTTTACTCTGAAATTCAACTGTTTTGTTATGATTTTTTCCATTCGGATTGAAAAGTCATGTTTCAAGGTAAAAAAGTCATCTTTCTATTGTCTTTTCAAAAATTCTTTTTTTTTGTTGGTTTAAAGGCTGAAAAATCAACAACTTTCATGGAGTTGTCTTTTATGGTCGAAAATTAAATTATTTTCTTAAAAATTTGTTAGTTTCTTCGTACAATTCAAGTATTTAAAAATTCGTCTCTTATATACTCGGTTGGAGAAAAAACAAAATAGAAAATTTCCAATTTGGTATAAATAAACTGTCTTAAAATTGTGCTTCGATATGCAGTTACTGGGAAATTCGGAAACGTATTTAAAGATAAGTAATTCATAGCAATTCATTATAA
>NC_046657.1:4963519-4992842 GCF_010883055.1 Belonocnema kinseyi
AAAAATCTCTATCCCATCCACACACTACTCCTTTCCCCTGCCGAATGAGTCACGCCTACCCCGAAAGGGAAATGGCTTAATGGTGTAATAATAATAATAATAATAATAATAATAATAATAATATTTAGATAGAAAATTCGTCTTTTAGTAAAAAAAATGCACATCTTATGATGGCAATGAAAATTCAAATTTTTTCATAACAACATTTTTTGATATTTTTGATATCTTCTGATATCTTCTAATATCTTCAAAAAAGACGTCTTGTTGACTTGAGATTTAAAAATTCAACTAATTTAATAAACTTGATGTTTTTTTATCGAAAATTGAACAATTAAAATAAAAATCGTTTAAAGTGTTTAAAAATTCGTCTTTTGGTGGAAAATGCACATTCTATGGTAGAAAATTCATCTTTCAACTGTCTTTTGAAAAATGATTTTTTTGCTAGAGGTTAGAAATTTAACCACTTTGATAAAGTTGTTTCTTTTTTAGTCAAGAACAGAACTATTTTATTAAATTTTAAACTTTTCGGATGAAAAGTTCATCTTAATGGTAGAAAAATCATCTCTTAACTGTCGTCTAAAAAAATTTTGTTTTGTTAAAATTGTTTTTCGTTTAATTCAACTCTTTGAAAATTCGTCTTTCTTATCAAATTCGTCTTTTGGTAGAAAATTCACCTTTTTTTGGTTGAAGAGTCATCCTTCAACTGTATTCTAAAAAATTTTGTTTGTTTGTTTGTTTAAAGGTTGAAAACTCAACGACTTTGATAAATCTTTTTTTTGGTCGATAATTAAACTATTTTGTTCAAAATTATGGTATAAAAGTCATCTTTCAAACTGTCTTCTGAAAAATTTTTCTTTTTGGCTTAAGGTTGAAAATTGAACTACTTTGAGAAAATTGTTTCTTTTTTGGCATAAAATTGAACTATTTTGTTGAATTTTTTTTTTCAATTCACCTGTTTGAAAATTCGTCTTTTGGTGGGAAATGCAACTTTTTTAAAGTCGTCTTTTGTTGAAAATTCATCTTTTCGTTAAAAATTCGACTATTTCGTTAATTTTTTTTTTGTTTAATGCAACTTTTAAAAATTCGTCTTTTGGTGGAAAATGATCTTTTCATGGTAAAAACTTCATCTCTCTACTGCCTTCAAAAAAAAAAATTTTTTATAGTCTGTTTTTATCGAAAATTGAATTATTTTGTATAAAATAAATTGTTTAAAAATTCAAATGGTTAAAAATCCCTTTTCTGGTACCTAATGCACCTTTTATTTAAGAAAATTCAGCTTTGACTGTATTCTAAAAACAAAATCTTTTTTTGCTTGATGTTGAAAATTTAGCTACTGTGATGAAGTTGTCTTTTTGATTCGAAAAGACAACGGTCTTATTAAAATTTCATCCTTCCGGATTGAAAATTTTGGTGGAAAATGCACCTTTTATGGAAAAGAAGTCATCCTTCAACCCTCTTCTAAAAAATTCTTTTTTTGTTTTGTTTTGTTTAAAGGTTTAAAATTCAACTAGTTTGAAAAAGTTATCTTTTTCTTGGTCGAAAATTTAACTATTTTTTGAATAATTATTTTTTTACTTACTTTAATAAAAATGGTTAAAAAATTGACTTTTGGTAGAAAATGCACCTTTTATTTTAGAAAAGTCTTTGTAAAAAATTGGTCTTTTTTCTTTAAGATTGAAAATTCCGCTACTATGGTGAAGTTGTCTCGTTTTGTTCAATAAAAAACTGCTTTATTATAATTTTATCCTTTCGGATGGAAAAGTCATATTTTATGGTAAAAAAGACATCTTTTAACTGATGTCTAATAATTCTTTTTTTTCGCTTGAGGTTAAAAGTGCAACTACTTTGATAAAGTTATTCTTTTTTTTGTCGAAAATTAAACTGTTTTGTTGAACAAAAATTTGTTTTGTTTAATACAAATGCTTGGAAATTTTTCTTTTGATAGGAAATATACCTGTTATTTTAGAAAAGTCATCTTTTAACTGTCTTCTAAAAGATTCGTATTTTTTGCTAGAGGTCGGAAATTCAACTAGAGTGAAACTCTTCTATAGTGCCGATTTTGGGGATGAAGGTAGGTAGGAACTAACTCATTGTAGCCCGCTCCGCTTTAGTTTGTTCACGCTTCAGTGCACGCGTGAATGACAACCGTAGACCCCGTGGCCCCCGCGCAGCTCAAGTTATACCTACCTGAGGCGCGGCGTCAATTCTCGGAAGGGCTATAGAAGGGAGGACTATTGAAGAGTTTCACTGTACTTTGATACAAAATAATTTTTTTTTAAATCAAACTATCTTGTTAAACTATGTTGTTTATTAACTTTTTGAAAATACATCTTTTGGTAGAAAATTCGTCTTTTAGTATAAAATGTACATTTAAGGTAAAAAAGTCATCTTTTAACTATCGTCTAAAAAAATATTTTCGCTAGAGGTTGAAAATTCAACTAATTTGATAAATTTATTGTCCTCATTGAAAATTAAACTATTTTTTTGTTTTGTTTAATTAAAATGGTTAAAAATGGTTAATTGATGTCAGAAAAATCTTTTTTTCGCTTGAGGTTAAAAACGCAACTACTTTGATAAAGTTTTTTTGGACGGAAATTTTACTATTTTGTTCAACAAAATTTTGTTTTGTTTGATACGAATGCTTGAAAGTTTTTCTATTGTTTGAAAATGAAATTTTTATTTTAGAAGAGTCATCTTTCAACTTTCTTCTCAGAAATTCGTTTTTTTTCTTGAGGTTGAAAATTTCTTTTTTTCGAAAATTAAACTATTTTGCTTCTCAACTGTACGAACATTCATCTTTTGGTAGAAAATTCGATTTTTAGTATAAAATGAACTATTTTGTTGAAAATTTGTTTTTCTTTCAATTTAATTCAACTATTCGAGACTCCGTCTTTAGCCAGACAAGTCATCTTTTCTAAAGTCATGTCTTCTAAAAAAACTTTTTTGTTTTAATTTGTAATTTTTTATTGTAAAATTCGGTCATCTGGTTAAAAATACAGCTTATTTTGCCGAAACTTGAACTATTTGAAAAAAAATAGTTTTTTTCATAAAATTCATCTAGATGAAAATTCGTCTTCTAATGAAGAAAAGTCTTATATAAAAAAATGTTCTTTCTCGTTTGAGAATTCAACTGTTTTTGGTTAAATTGTGAAATATTTTTAAATGGAAAGTACGTATTTCGTAAATCACAAAAATGGTGACTTTTTTTAATCTTGTCAGACTCGTTTCACCGCAACGAATTTACTGCAGGACGTCGTCCTACTTCTGGCAATCTGTGAATGGAATTTCGTATAATCTCGCATAACCTGTAAGGTATACTGCATACGGGTAAAATGAGATTCATCTCAGTGAGATTGTGTACGTGGTCCATTATTCCTCAGCGCGGTTTTAATTAAAACTTTCAAATTTGCAAAATAAAATCCTGTTAGGAATTTAAACTACTTTTGTTCCTCTTTTCACTTTATTTTAATTTCTATTGTTACTCACGTATCAATATTGGTAGAGCGAGATGATCAAGAATAATAATAATTACATCATTAGGATGCAAGTTTCGATATAAGTCAAATTAATTGATTCAAAGTAAAATTGAGGTGACAGATGCAATAATTCGTTAGCGCTCCAAAACGCGTAGAAGTATTGTCCAATCGGGAAAATAGATTGATGAGAAAAAACTTGGTCGAAAGGTAAAACAAAATATATCTAGACCTTCACGAAGCTGAACAATTTTTCTTAATGAGATTTTTCATTCGATAATTATTACCCCAAAAAAACGAATAGTCACACATTTTTTCGATCGAAAATCGATTATTAAACACAATTAAATAATTGTCGAATGAAAAAGTTTATTAGGAAAAATTTTTTGAACGCGTCAAGGCCGATTGGACAATACTTCTGCGTTTGCGACCGCTAATGAGCTATTGCAGCCATTACCTCAATTCAACGGTTTTTTTTCGATTAAATATAAGAATCCATGAGTGGTCTTTTATCGAAAACCAAGCAAAGTTTATAAAAGAACGTGCTTTAATTAGTTTATTTTAATTTTTATTATATTTTTATTTTTTAATTCATACATTTCATATTATACTAGCTGTAAATGCTTGCAGCAAGGTGCGAGTTTACGTTCCTGCTTTTTTCTATTTCTCATATCAAAAACTTATTGAGTATCCGTAATAATCACAAATTTTTAAAAATCGGAAGTTTAAAATTTGTTTGAAACACGTCAAATAATTTGATAAATTACTCTTTTACGGTCAAACCATTATTAATTATAGTAATTACTAATTAATTATTAAGGAGATTGAATCAATTAGATTCAAAGTAAAATTGAGGATTCAGATGCAATAACTCGTCAGCGCTAGAAAACGCGTAGAAGTATTGTCCGTTTGGGAAAATAGATCGATAAGAAAAAAGTGGTCGAACGTAAAACAAAATATACCCTCCTATTGACCTTGACGATGCTGAAAAAATGTTCTGGATAAGCTTTTCCATTAGATAATTATTACACCAGATAAACAATAAAATCTTACAAAATTTTCCGATCGAAAATCGATTATAAAACGAAATTAATGGATTGTCGAATGAAAAAGTTTATTGAGAAAAATTTGTTGGCCGCGTCAAGGCCGATTGGATAATACTTCTGCGTTTTCGAGCGCTAACGAGTTATTGCAGCCATTATCTCAATTCAACGTTTTCTTTTTTTTTTCAATTAAATCTAAGTATTCATGAGTGGTCTTTTATCGAAAAAGAAGCGAAGTTTATAACATGGGTTTTTTTTAAACAGGTCATGGTAATATGTATAGCGTTCCTGTTTTTTTTTCTTTTATTAAAAACGTATTATATATCAATAACAATCACAAATTTTTAAATATTGGAAGTTTAAAATTTGTTTTATACACGTTAAATACTTTCATAAATTACTCTTTGATGGTAAAAAATTATTAATTAATGGCCATAATGATTATGCTAAGGCTTAAAATTTTTGCTTGCTATTAATATTTAACAAATGGAAAAATTCTCATCTATTTTGCTCATAACAAAATTATTTGTTATCTTATTAGTATCGAAGTCTGAGGAGCTACTTCAAATGAACAAAAGCTTGAAAATAATTATTTTCTATGAAAAATGTAAAAATGTTATATTTGTTAACTTATGCTATTTATAACAGTCCTCAATGTCGCTAATGAACAATTTTATAGATTTGAGATTTTTAAATATAACTTTTCTAAGCTTCAGTTTTCAAACCAAACAGATTCATTAAAAAAATATAATTAAAACAAGATTTTAATCTTACATAAAAAATAGCTGAGTTCATTTAAAAAAAATGAGTTTTCAAGAAAATAGTTACATTTAAAAAAAGATCAATTTGGAACTTAAACTATGAATCTTCAACCAAATATATGGATTTTTAATAAAGTTTTTGAAGTTTTACTTGATATATTAAAAAAAATTTTAATTTATACAAAAATTAAAGAAGATCTTAATTTTACATCGTAAAATAGTTTAGTTTGCACAGAAATAAGATTTTATAACCAAAACAGTTGAATCCTAAATCAAATGAGATAAAATTTGTATTAAAAAGACGAACTTTTAACCTTGAAAGAAAATATAATGTTTAATAGAAAATAAAAATTTCCAAGAACTATGTATTTTTTAAGTTTCTTTGTTTGACTTCTCTAAAGTTATACAAATATAATTTTCCTGGCTACTTCGAGAAAATTAATGATATTTGAAAATATTTTTCAATGTTTTAAAATATTTGAAATGTTCTCTTGAAAGTAAGAAAAAAAAGAATTACTTTAAATATTCTCAAAAATCTTAATAAAAGTTCTTCAATATCTTGAAATTTTTTAACATTTTGAAATAACTTCAAAATTTATTCCTAAACCTTCAAAAATCTACTTTAAAAAAATTTTTTAATCGTTTTTTCAATCTTGTTTTACCTTTTAAAAATTTTTTATTTTTTGAAAACTCTTTATACATTTTTAAATAATTCAAGTTTCCCCTGAATCTTTTTAAAGAATGTATGTAAATTTTTTTTTAAATTTCGAAAATCTTCCAGATTCTTATTGACAAATTTTTAAAAGTTTTCGAATATTTTTAAGTCTTTTTAAACATAGTTTTTAAATACATTTGTTGAGATTAAACCTTATCTCAAACTTCTTCCGACATATTGATAAAAAATTTGTATTCTTAAAACCTTTCAAAATTCTTAAAAAGCTTCTAAGTTTTTCATACCAACGTTCTAAAAAGCTACATTTTGTTTAAAATGTATTCAAATCATTAAAATTTTAACATTATTCTAGTATCTTTTCAAAATTACTAAAATCTTTTGTAACAATTTGAAATCTTCTTAAATGTTCTTTCCATACTAATTTT
Organism: Belonocnema kinseyi; assembly: GCF_010883055.1. NCBI lineage: Eukaryota > Metazoa > Arthropoda > Insecta > Hymenoptera > Cynipidae > Belonocnema > Belonocnema kinseyi. Next base: position 4,969,895 of record NC_046657.1, read on the forward strand.
CCAAGATAAAGAATCACTTTTCAAATATTATTTTTCTGCAATTTTTTTATTATTTTTAACATTTGTTAAAATTTCTTATTATCTTTTAAGATTATCTGCACTTTTTTAAAAAGTTCTTGATCTTACAGAATTTAAAAAGCTTGATTAAAAATCTAAAGAAAAAATTCAAAATTTTATTTTCAAATATAAAAAAATCTACATTTTACTTAAAATGATTTTAAATCTTTTCAAATTTTTTTATCATTTCTCAATCTTTTCGAAACTTCTAAGATTTTTAAATATCTATTGAAACAATTTAAGGCTTTTCTAATATTTTTTTAAATCCTACGAAAATTAAAAAATATTCTTGAATAAAACTGAGAATAAAACCTAAATCATTTGACATTTTTTTATAAATATTTATCTCTTTGAAAGTTTGAAAAAGTTTAAAATTGATAGCGTGATAAGAAAATGTTAAAAACAGATTTATTTCTTATTGTTAAGAGATATTTACAATTTGAACCTTCTCTTTTATCAACAATATTTAGAAATATTTATTTACTAAATTGATTATGCAGAACATTCTTAATAAATATTAATAAATAAATACCATGGGGTTATAAAAAGAATACTTTTGCAATTTTCAAAATTTGCTTTTATTATTGAAGAATTACTTAGAATTCAAATTTTTTCTTTCAGAAATAAACTTTTACAATTAAAATTCCTCATTTCGAAATAGCGTTTTAATTTTTTCAAGAAAATTAAGAAGAAATCACAGAAAAGAGCCATTTGCAGTCGGACGCGCGCTCTGAACGCGTTGGAACTCGCAAGAGCAAGGCTGCGCGAAAGGAAAATATGCCAGCGCAGTGGGCAAATTATAATTAGCGCATTCTAGTTTTTAAAAATGAACTGAAATTACACGTTCTAAACAAATTTAATTAACTTTAATGAATTAATTTAAAAATCTGCTTTTCGGCATAACTATATTCATGAAAACTAGCTTAAGATTTATTAAGTTTTCAAAATAATTTGCAACTAGCGATTTTATGAATTTTCAATTGGTTCATTCTCACCCATCAAGAGATTTATATTTTGAATTATTTATCATAATTATTCTAATCAAATATACATAAAAAAGGATCAATAAATGTCCACTTTTATTTAAAATTATTGAATTTTTAAATAATAATTTACTGAAAATATAATTTATACAGTTTTCGATTACTGTAATGTAATAAAATAAACCAAATGGACAATAAGATTTTGGGAAAATTCAAAATTATTCAGATTTTATTTTTAAAGGTTAATTTGAAGTTTTTAAGATTTCAAATATGTCGTAAAAAAATCTCAAAAAGATTTTCAAACTATTTTTTCGGATTAATTTTTTTTATTTGTAGAAGTTTCAGTAGAACCCGTGTAGAAATTCAAATCGGGAACTAGTCTGGTTCCCGACCATTCGACCCCACTTAAAGTCGGGTCATCTAACTAGCCCCCGGCCAGTAGCGTCACGGTAGATTAGTCGGGGACTAGTCAGATGCCCCGACTTATCCTAGTCGGGGCCTGATCGGGTACTAGTAGGGGACATATGTTAATACATCCGCGTGGAAAATTAACCAAACTCCCCAAAATTTGTTGAACATTCCCTAAAAGTTTGTCAAAATACTTATTATTTACGAAAGTCTCTATAAACTTTTTTGAAATATTATAAGTGCTCAAATTTACACCAGATTTAATAGGGAAAATTCCCCACGCTTAAAAATTCATGAATTTATGCAACTAAAATTCCCCTAAATTTTATGGAATACAAAAAAAAAACTTCAGCTGGAACGTATCAATGGAAGAGCTTCGCTCTGAAGGAACCGCCATGTTGGCCACGGTAGTCTCTGCTCCAGGTAACTATGCTTCCGTACGTGTGGACTGCTGCCTTAAACACTCGACGCGTCATTACTTTTGCGCGAGAGGCGGCACGTCGCGCCCTTGCGGATTTTCTTTAAAGCTACCAGTCCAGAACCGCAAGACTCAAATGAAGGTGGTAGCGAAATGTGAACTGTACCGTGCTTACTAATTTACTACTGGTATACTGCTTTTCACTGATTAATCAAAAAAAATTTGTCTTCCCAATTTCAATTACCTGAAGGATTAAACTTTATTTACATTTAGCAAACCTTTCAGATCAATTTAAAAATAAGAATCTGTACAAATTTGGAGTCTCGTGACTTTCGGCGGACTTTTCACCTACATCTATATGTATCTTTTCTAATATGGACTTTCTTAGAATTCCATACAAAGGTATTTATAAATGTTCCTAGAGATTCGCAATTTTTCTAAAAAATACTACAAAAAAATAAGATTACGTCTTTTTGAAGATTTTGATCGTTGTTTTTATAAAAAGTTGATTTTCGTACGAAATTATTAACTTAATAATTATTTATTAAGTATATTTGAGATGAATTTAATATTATTAAATCTTTTCTCTAAAAAACGGTGTAAAATCATTGTTAAATATATTCTTAGTGTTTTAGAATAAAAAAAGTCATTAGTGAACAAAAAGGCCCGACTATCCCTTGACCAACCACCGACCAGGCCCCGACTGTAATTTTGACAACAAAAAGCCCAACTAGTCCCCGATTAATCTCCGACTGGGTACTTTGTCCAAATTAATAACCCGACTAGCCCTCGATTAGTGCCCGACTTGAAATAAGGCTAAATGTGGTTATTTCCACACGGGTAGTTTCAGTAGAGAGTGAAAAATGGTGTTTAAATTCCCAGATCAATGTTTATTGATTTTTCCTTTTGAAAAACTATATTTAGGATAATATTCTAAAAGGTTTCAAAGTATTTCAGAAAATTTTTAAAAAGAATCTGAATTATTTCAAGGCAGATTTTTTTGTCTTTAAAAATATTACGACAAATTCGAAAAATTTTAAGATATTTAGAAGGTTTAGAAGTCTTCAAAAGATTCCAGAAAAATTGTTTCTTCAAAATAGACAAAAATATAAAGAAAAATGTAGAATTTTTACAATTTTGTAAAAAAAAATATTATCAAATATTTACAAAATATTTTTAATATTTTGCAAAGATTTCGGGTAGATTAAGAATATTTCACAAAGATTTCAATAATTTCCAAATATTTTCAAAATCTTTATAAAATATTTTTAATATTTGAGAGATTTCTGTAATATCCCAAAAATTTCAAAGATTTAAAAAATATTTATAAAATATTTGAAAAATTTGCAAAGATTTTGGATTGATTTAAAAGATTTCACAGGCTCTAATGATTTTTCAAAGATTTTAACAATTTCACAATTATTACCAAATATTTCAAACGTTCGACAAAAGTTGCAGAGATTTCTTAAAAACTTCAAAGATTTTACAAAGATTTCAATAATTTTCCAAAGATTTCACAATCATTTAAAAAATGTTATTCAATATTTATAAAATATTTGGAATATTTCGTAAAGATTTCGGATTGATTTAAAAGATTTTACAGGCTTAAATGATTTCTCAAAGATATCAACAATTTCATAATTATTTCCAAATATTTCAAACATTAGACAAAAATTTCAGTGATTTCTTAAAAATTTCAAAGATTTCGAATATTTTAAAAAGATTTCAATAATTTTCCAAAGATTTTTAAAATATTTATAAAAATTTTAATCGACTTCAACAATTTAAGAAATATTTCAATCATTTTAAAAATATTATCAAATATTTATAAAAAACTTTGAATATTTTTCAAAGATTTCAGGAAGATTTGAATGATTTCACACACATTTCAATGATTTCTCAGACTTGAAAAATTTCACAACAGATTTCAGTACATTCACAATTATTCCAAAGATTTCAAATATTTTGTAAGGATTTGAAAGATTTTACAAAGATTCTAATAATTTTCTAAAGATTTTTCAAATATTTATAACATATTTGTAATATTTCGTAAAGATTTCGGATTGATTTAAAAGATTTCAAAGCCTCTAATAATTTCTTAAAGATTTCAACAATTTCAAAATTATTTGCAAATATTTCAAACATTAAAAAAAAAATTTGCAGTGATTTCTTAAAAATTTCAAAGATTGCGAAAATTTTTAAAAGATTTCAATAATTTTCCAAAAAATTTTCAAATATTTATAAAAATTTTAAACGATTTCAACAATTTTAGAATTATTTCCAAATATTTAAAAAGTATTGAAAATATTCGACAAATATTTTGGATGGATTCAGAAAATTTCACAAAGTCTACAATGATTTTTCAAAAAAAATATTTGAAATATTTCGGATAGATTTAAAAGGCTTCAATAATTTCCAAAATATTGATTAAATATTTGAAATATTTTGCAAAGATTTCAATAAAATTTCAAAGATTTCAGATGGAATTTAAAGATTTCAAAAAAACATTAATTATTTCACAAAGATTCCAGATAGATTTTTGGGAGAAATGCAACCGATCCGATGAATTTAATCATTCGATTTCAGACTGGGGCAAGTCAAATTTTTGAAAGGTCGATTGCTGGGGGGGGGGTGCCCCCTCCTCCCGGCAGGGCTCCGCCTACTCAGAAAGGAGGGAAGGAATAAATAAAAAAAAAGTTTTGCTGCGTTAGGAATAGGAAGGAAATAAAAGAGGGAGAGTTTCTTTCGGATTTGCTTGGTTGTCGACCGGTTGCGTCGCGTCAGCTGAATGAGGCTAATGGGAGAACGCGATCGGTCGACTTTTCAAATTTACCGTGGGTAATTTCTCCTATACGCCGAACGAAAGAAGGCAGCAAACAAAGAAAAAAAGCAGACGACTCCGAGGAAGAGGAACAGGTCTTGGCCACCCTACATAACCGGTAAAAGACATTATATTGGCCAGGTATGGTCAAACCAGGCGCGACCGCACCTGCCCCAAGAAGCGCGCAACAGAATGGCTCTTGACTGCTTCAGATTCTTCTTACACACTGATTTTGTATTTCACCATTTTCACTCTTTCGCCATTTTTTACGATAAAATCTTATCCGAAGAAAAGATTTTTGTTCTCGAAATATCGTTATTTAGCTCAAGAATTCTTAAATGGAATACTCAAGGGGAAAATGACTAATAAAAAATCGATCCTGCGCACAGTGGTATTAAATCAAAAAACGAGATTTAAAATAACCAAATTTTATAAATATTTGATAATGTTTTTGAAATTATTAAATTATTTGGAAAATTATTGAAGTCTGTGAAATTTTTTTAATCCATCCGAAATATTTGTCGAATATTTTTTATATTTTTGAAACATTTGGGAATATTTCTGAAATTGTTCAAATCATTTAAAATTTTATAAATATTTGAAAAAGCTTTGGGAAATTATTGAAATGCGAAATATCTATCGAAAAACGATGCCAAATATTTGAAACCATTGTAAAACCTCTAAAACCTCTGCGAAATATTTTTAATTTTTGGGAAATCACTGAAATCTTTTTCGAATATTTGAAATATTTTTGAGATATCATTGGAAATATTTGTGAAATTGTTGAAATCTCTGAGAAATCACTGACGTTTGTGAAATATTTTTAATCTATCCGAAATCTTTGCGAAATATTTCAAATATTTATAAATATTTTAAAGATGATTAGAATCTTTTAAAACTCTTTAGAATCTTTGCTGAATATTTGAAATCTTTGTCCAATATTTGAAATCTTGGTAAAATATTTTAAATCTTTGGGAAAATTACTGAAATCTTTGCCAGATAATTCAAATATTTGAAATCATTTCCAAATATTTGAAAATTTTTTAATCTTTGTCAAATATTTGAAATCTTTGTAAAATATTTAAAATCTTTGTCCAATATTTAAAATCTTGGTAAAACATTTTAATCATTTGGAAAATCAATGAAATCTGTGCCAAATATTTTAAAGCATGGTAAAATCTTTAAAATCTTTCTAAAATAAAAAAAATGTTTGTGAAATCTTTGAAATCTTTGTCCAATATTTAAAATCTTGGTCAAATCTTTTAAATCTTTGGGAAAACCACTGAAATCTTTGCCAAAAAGTGTAAATCTTTGTAAAATATTTAAATCTTTAAAATCGGTGTCCAATTTTTTAAATCTTGGAAATTTTTGCCGAATATTTTAAACCTTTGTCCAATATTTAAAACCTTAGTGAAATCTTTTAAATCTTCAGCAAAATCACTGAAATCTTTGCCAAATATTTTAAATCTTTGTGAAATATTTAAAATATTTGTAAAATCTGTGTTTAATATTTGAAATCTTGGTAAAATCTTTTTAATTTTTGGGAAAATCCTTAAAATCTTTCCCAAATATTTGAAATCTTTCTAAAATATTTAAAATCTTCTTAAAATCTGTTAAATCTTTGGGAATATCACTGAAATCTTTGCCAAATATTTGAAAATTTTGAAATCTTTGTGCAATATTTGAAATCTTTGTGCAATATTTAAAATCTTTTTAAAATATTTTTAATCTTTGGGAAACTCACTGAAATCCTTGACAAATATTTAAAAATTTTGAAATCTTTGTAAAATATTTTTAATCTTTTAAAACTTTGGGAAATCACTAAATTCTTAGCCAAATATTTGATACCTTTGTCAAATTTCTAAAATCTTTGTAAAATATTTGAAATATTGGTTAAATCTTTGAAATCTTGGTAAAATCTTTTAAATCTTTGGGAAAATCACTGAAATCTTTGCCAAATATTTAAAAATTTTGAAATCTTTGCCGAATAATTAAAAACTTTAAAATCTTTGCAAAATATTTGAAATCTTTGTAAAATATTTGAAAATTTGGTAAAATCTTTGAAATCTTTGTCCAATATTTAAAATCTTGGTAAAATATTCTAAATCTTTGTAAAATGCAACAAATCTTTGTAAAATCTTTGAAATTTTTGGGAAATCTTTGAGCAATATTTAAAATCTTTTTAATCTTTGGAAAACTCACTGAAATCCTAGACATATTTGAAATCTTTGCCGAATAATTGAAAACTTTAAAATCTTTGCCAAATATTTGAAATCTATGTAAAATATAAAAAATTTTTGTAAAATCTTTGAAATCTTGGAAAAATATTCTAAATCTTTGGAAAAATTACTTAAATCTTTGCCAAATATTTGAAATCTTTGTAAAATACACCAAATCTTTGTAAAATCTATTAAAAATTTGGGAAATCTTTGAAATCTTCGGGCAATCTTTGAAATCTTAACAGAATATTTGAAATCTTTAAAATCTTTGCCAAATATTTGAAATCTTTGTAATATATTTAAAATCTTCTTAAAAACTTCAACATTTTTGGAAAAGTCACTTAAATCTTTGCCAAATATTTCAAATAGTTGAAATCTTTGCTGAATATTTGAAAACTTCAAAATCTATGTAAAATATTTTAAATCTTTTAAATCTTTGGAAATCACTTAACTTTTTGGGGGAATCACTGAAATCTTAGCTAAACATGTGAAATCTTTAAAATATTTGTAAAATATTTGAAATATTTGTGAAATATTTGAAATATTTGTAAAATCTTTTAAATCTTTGACAAATATTTGTAATCTTTGTAAAATCTTTCAAATTTTTAGGAAAATCACTGAGATCTTTGCCAAATATTTTAAATCTTTGTAAAATCTTTAAAATCTTTGTCTAGTATTAACAATATGTTTGAAATATTTGGAAATATTTGTGAAATTCTTGAAATCCTTGAGAAAACATTGAAGTATGTGAAATCTTTTTTAACTATCCGAAATCTCCGCCCAATATTTGAAACCTTAGTAAAATCTTTGCCAGATAGTTGAAATTCTTTTAAAACATTAAAAATTTTTGCCAAATATTTGAAATCTTCGCGAAACATTTCAAATCTTTGTAAAATCTTTGAAATCTTTATAAAATATTTTAATCATGGTAAAAAATTGGAAATCTCGGCAAAATCTTTGGGAAATCACTGAAATCTTTTTCAAATATTTTAAATATTTTTGAGATATTTGGAAATATCTGTTAAATTGATGCAATCTTTAAGAAACAATCGACATTTGTAAAATATGTTTGGGAATGTATGTATTTTGATAAATATTCGTCTTTTTGGGTACAAAATTAATCCTTTCTGCTGAAAATTTTTTTTCTTTAGGAAAAAATTAATCTGCTTGGTTAAATATTCAACTATTCGATTAAAAATTTATTTATTTTATTGAAAATTCGACTTTTTTGTAGAAAGTTCAACTGCTTAATAAAAAATTCAACTTTTGGTTGAAAAATTTAACTGTTTTGCAGAACATTCGTGTTTTTTTTCGTTGGATAATTAATTTTTAGTAGTAAAACCCAAATAGAATATTCAACTATTTAGTAGAAAATTCAATTGTTTTTTCGAAAATTCGTTTTTTGGTATTAAATTAGATTTTTGTAACACAAATAAAACTATTTTATTTTATGGTTAAAAGTGTATCTTTTTTAATTTAAAAATTTAACAATTTGGTTTAAAATTTATGCATATAATTGAAAATTCTTCTTTTTTAATAGAAAATTGTTTTTCTTGGTCGGAGATTCAAAGATACAGTTAAAAATTTTGTTGTTTGAAAATTGGTCTTTTTGGTAGACAATTCAACTATATGATAAAAGATTCAACTTATTTGTAAAAAATTCTTTTTTTTAGTAACCATTTTCTAATAAAAATTTACCGCTTTTATCTTTGTTTCAAAATTCTAAGATTTGTTTCAGAGTTTATGCATTTTGTTAAGAACTCCCCTTTTTTGATGAAAAATTAATCTTTAAATGAAAAATTAAATTATTGAGTTAAAACTGCAATTATTTTCTAGAAACCTGGGCGTTTTGGTTGAAAATTTAAAATTTTGGAAATTTTGTTTTGTTTATTAAGAACCAAATTTGTCTTGGTTGAAAATTCAACTTTTGTTGAAAGTTCGTTTTTCCTATTATTATTGAAACTGGTTAAAAATTAATCTGTTTAAAAAAATATAAATAATATAACAATCTAATAAAAAAGATAAAAAGTTTATCTGAAAGAAGGCAGATTTAATGAAGGCTATTGGAAAACAATAATGCTCAGGTTGTGTAAGAGTAATGGTTAAACGATACGAAGAAAAACTCGAGAATTGCCGAGTTGGTAGTTAAGTCATATTGCAGTAAATCAAGCGGAAACCCGACAAAAAAACCTATTTTGCATTCAAGATTAACGACAATTGCACGTAACTGTTAATGCAAAAAAGGTTAAATTTTATTTACTTTTTATTAATTTTTTTTCATAAATTATAAGTAGCAACAAATGACAAACAACTGCTCAAGGATCTAACTGAGCCACTATCATATAATTAGAGGATTCCGATTATTCATTAAAATATTGTAGCACCTATAATAAATATTTATTAAATTAGGACAAGAATTTATTTCTGAATGTTTTTGAGTATTATTGACTAAAGAGATCATTTTTATTGCAAATGTTTGGAAAAGATTTTGAACAACAAATTTTAAAGCTTTTCAACAATTTTAAAAGGTTTTAAAAGATTAAAACAGCATTACAACAACATTTCGAAATATTAAAAAAAAAACGTCGAGAAAGATTCTGGAAGATTTTATTGTAATTTTTTTATTTTTACAGGATTTAAAAAAAAGTATGAAAAATTTGCATTATTTTACTAGAGATATAAAAGTTTTAAAAAAATTTTTACAAAATATAAAACGATGTCTTAAAATGTAAAAAAAGAATGGTGAAAATTTTAAAGTAAATTTGTTAAATTTTGCAATATTTGAAAATATTAAAAAAAAAACCGAGTAAGTTTAAGAGATATTTAGAAGTTTTGACAACATTATAAAGATTTTACTGCATTTTTTATTTTTATTTGAACATGGTTCCACACATTTAAAACAAAGTGTTGATTTTTGAAGTTTTCGAATTAAAATGCTAAGGTTTTTTAAGGATTCAGAAAGGTTTTAAGACAGTAAAAAAATATGGATAAGTTTAAGACAATTTTTGTAATTTGAACAAAATTAAAAAATATATAACAAATGTACTTTTGAAGAGCTAGAAAAAATTTTTTGAAGCTTTTAAAAGTATTTGAAAGGATTGAAGCTAATCAGTTTTTTATGGGATTCTTGGGAAAATTTTAAAAGTTTTTTTTTGGAAAATTGATTTTTAATACAAAAATTTTAAAAACTAAATTTCCCAACAATGAAAAATTCTCTAAGCGTGCAAATTGGCGATAATTAAAAATGTTATTAATGGAAATTTCCTAAATGATAAAATTTTCATAAAAATATAATATTACTAAATTTTAATTTTTTTCGAATCAAGAGAATTAAAATTTTTTAAAATAATAACCTACAAAATAATAATAAAATTGACAATATGTTTAAATGTAAATCAGATAAAAGTATTTTTTAATCACTACTTTTTTTTAAATTATTTAATGATTTGGAAATTTTTTTATTGTACAGATTAGCGAATTTTATCATTCGTGAATCTCGCTCTAGTCGGTAATTTTACGATGTCGAATATTTTATTTCGGCAATTTTCAAATTCCTTAATATTATAAAAATCTGGACTATCTTCTTTTTCGTGTATTTTCCTGTTTTCGAATTTCACTTTTCAGCATTATTCAATTGATTAAGTTTAAAATATTTGAAAAAATTTCGAAAACTTTTTTCAAAAATTCGGAAAGGTTTTGCAATTATTTTAATTTCGAAATATTATTAAGAATTATATGTGAAATTCGGCTCAGTTTCCAAAAGTAGTCAGGAATTTTGAAGCTTTGAAGAGACAACAAATACTTCCAAAAATTTATCATTTATAAAAATGTCCTAAGTACCTTTTAAACTAGCTTGAATTTTTTGTCTAAAATTTTGGAAGCTTCTACGAAGTAGAACAATTTGCTTGAAACATAATTTTTTTTTCGTACAAAGTGCGTGAAATATATTTGAAGTCAATAAACACTTTCAATAAATAAACAGTCATTCCATATTTGTATTTTGTATTAAAAATTATTTTCCCCCCAAAATCGCAAGATTACACCCGCGTGTAGCGCAATATTGATGATGATGTTCATCCGTAAAATGTTGGGCTAAATTGAACAAAGATTATATATTAGCAAAAAAAATTTAGTTGTTATAATCGACTCGAATTCATATAACCTTGTTTAATGCACGCGTACTTGAAAACGCAACAGGATCAGAATTGTTAGTAGAAAGTTGGTTGATCCGTGGATACCATCAGCTCCCTGTTCTATATACAAACGTGGGAGAATCCGAGCTCATATCTCTTGTAATCGCTCCAAACAAGAGCCCTACATGTTTGTCCAATTTAATTGGCAGAAAAACGAGTACCACTTTCGTAAAGTAACATTTTCAAACTACTCACTCATTTCTATTATGTTCTTTACCATTCTCTATTATAGAGAGAAAGAGAGAGATTTTAAAAAAGATTGTAAAGGACTATTTCGAATTAATTTACGCGTTAATCTTCACGCGTTATTCTATACGCATTAATCTATATGCGTTAATCTATACGCAATAATCTGTAGCCGTTAATGTCTAAGTGCTAATTTCTAAGCATTATTCTCTACGCGTTAATCTTCAAGCGTTATTCTATAAGCTTAATCTGTACGCGTTAATCTATACGCATAAATCTGTAGCTGTTAATCCCTAAGCGCTCATTTATAAGCATTATTCTCGAAGCGTTAATCTGCAGGCGTTAATTTTCACGCGTTATTCTATACGCATTAATCTATACGCGTTAATCTATAAGCATTATTCTCTACGCGCTAATATATTAGCTCTAACTTCCTAGCACTGTTCTCTCCGCGTTAATCTATACGCATACATCTAGACGCGTTAATCTATACGCATTAATGTGTACCCGTGAATCTCTAAGCCCTAATTTCTATCAACGCGTTATTCTATATGCGCGGTTAATCTATACGCAATAATCTGTAGCCGTTAATGTCTAAGTGCTAATTTCTAAGCATTATTCTCTACGGACCAATTTTTACGCATTATTCTATACGCATTAATCTTCCAGCGTTAATTTATACGAATAATTATGTAGCCGTTATTCCCGAAGTGCTAATTTATAAGCACTATTCTCGAAGCGTTAATTTTCACGCATTAATCTCTGCGCGTTAATCTATACGCATTAATATGTAGCCGTCAATCCCTAAGTGCTAATTTCTAAGCATTATTCTCGAAGCGTTAATCTGCACGCGCTATTCTATACGCATTAACATATGCACGTTAATCTACAAGCATCAATCTCTATGCGCCAATATATTACCTCTAACTTCCGAGCACTATTCTCTCCGCGTTAATTTTCACGCGTAATTCTATACGCACACATCTCTACGCGTTATTCTATACGCATTAATGTGTACCCGTTAATCTCTAAGCCCTAATTTCGATCAACGCGTTAATCTTTACGCGTTATTCTATACGCATTAATCTTCCAGCGTTAATTTATACGAATAATTATGTAGCCGGTAATACCTAAGTGCTAATTTATAAGCATTATTCTCTAAGCGTTAATTTTCACGCGTTATTCTATACGCACTAATCTCTACGCGTTAATCTATACGCATTAATCTGTAGCCGTCAATCCCTAAGCACTAATTTCTAAACATTATTCTCGAAGCGTTAATCTGCACGCGTTATTCTATACGCATTAATCTATACGCGTTAATCTATAAGCATTAATCTCTACGCGCCAATTTATTAGCTCTAACTTCCGATCACTATTCTCTCCGCGTTAATCTATACGCATACATCTCTACGCGTTAATCTATACGCATTAATGTGTACCCGTTAATCTCTAAGCCCTAATTTCTATCAACGCGTTATTCTTTACGCGTTATTCTATACGCATTAATCTATACGCATTATTCTGTACCCGTTAATCTTTACGCGCTAATTTCTAAGCATTATTCTCTACGGGCAAATCTTTACGCGTTATTCTATACGCATTAATATTCAAGCGTTAATTTATACGAATAATTATGTAGCCGTTAATCTCTACGTGCTAGTTTTTAAGCATTATTCTCCACGCGTTAATATTTACGTGTTATTCTATACGCATTAATATGTACGCGTCAATCTATAAGCATCAATATATACCCGTTAATCTTTACGCGTTAATTTCTAAGAATTATTCTCTACGCGTTTATTTTCACGCATTAATATCTACACGTTAATATATATTCTATAAGCATTATTCTGTTTCCGCACATATCTACGAGCCAGTTTTTAAGCATTATTCTCTACGCATTAATCTTCGCGTGCTAATCGTGAAATAAAATGTATCTTCACGCGTCAAATTTCACGCATCAATCTTCACGCGTTACTCTTCACGCGTTAATCTATACGCGTTATTATTCACGCGTTAATTTTTACAAGTAATCTTCACGCTTCAAACTTTACGCGCCAATCGATATTTTTCCAAACTGTTCAAATAAAATGTAATCTACATACCTTACTAAAAAAAACTTCCAACACGTGTGCATTAAAATTCAGTGTGAATTTTTCTAGTTCCACGCAGTTAAAAAAAGACGAGTAGAATAGAAGCGGAACAGAAAATTCAGTGCGATCAAAAAGTTCCGGAAAGTTTTTTTTCTATTTTCCAGGCTATTTTTACTTTGATAAAAGTTTCTGGAATTTGTTTCTCGCACCTCATAAATCGAAATGCACTTCAACAACATTTTAATGGCTTTAGAATATGTAGAGTTCAATGGAAAGTAGTCTATAATCGATTATGAGATCGATGGACTAATTGCAAATTACAGACTCTAGAAATAATCACGTAACTTGAGTTACGATACTGCAGACAGATTTTTGCATCAAATTGATTAACAAGGTCGACCTTCGTCTCGACTTCTGAATAGAACAATTAACGCTCAAAGCAATTCCAGAATGAATAAATAATTATTTATACAAAAAATTTCACCGGAATGATCGCGATTTGACCCAAGTCGCGAAAAAAGTTTTGACGTCTTACTTTCAGGTTTTAGCAGGCCAAAAAAAATCACAGAAGAAAAACATGTTTAAAGATTACTACTAAAAAATTGCGTTTGTTTGATTTTCGTCGAATTTTTTTTTCGCTCTAACAAAAAATGTGCGAAACAAAAAATGTGCGAGATTCTAAGTTAAAAACTACCTTGAAAGAAACTTCTCGAGTTAGCAGTGTCATAAAAAAAGCAAGGTCAATCAAATTAATAATTTCTGAGTAAAACACTTCTGAACAATCACGATCTTAATGAGTTTTTTTTTTGTACAATTGACCAAGAATCGAACTTTGAAGAACACCAGCAAGGTCTATGGCCTCATGTTTCTGTTTGGTAATTTGGAAAAAAAACTTTCAAGCCAAACTCAAAAAAAGTCAACTTGTGTAACAGCATTGAACAAAAGGCATTTAAAAAATCATTCCTGGAAGAGTCGTAATGAAAAAACGTCCTCGACATTGTGCAATGTAACTGTGAAGATCCCATGCGGCGCGGCGCACCGCATTTGTTAGTTTGAAAACGCAATTATTATAATTTCTTATTTTAATGGAATTTGTATTGCATACAATTTGCTCGCGGTTTTCGCGATTTTTAAATTTTTAATTTATTCTATATGCGTTAATTTCTATGGATTATTCTCTACGCGGAAACCTTCACTTGCTAATCTTCACGCGTTAATTATATAAACTTTTGGGAATCAATAAGATTTTTTTATAAGGAAATCCCATTTTAGATCCGCATGTTAAATATTAAAAAAATTTTTTTAATTGTTATTTCTTTGCTCCTTGACTTTATGCGCATTTTCTGGTTTCAAAATAATTTTTCATTCCCCATTTGGCGCACTAGACCTGATTTTGCGCATTTTGAAAACAACTTTCGCTTCTACGTTTTTTTTTTTAATAACACACTTTTCTCTTCGAAAAAATATTAGTTTAAATCTTCACGTTTCCACCTTCACGCGTTAATTATATACACTTTTGGGGAATACAAATAGATTTTTCTAAAACGAAATCCCATTTTAGATCCGCATTTAAAATGTTTATTATTATTATTTTTTTTTTCTTCTCGACTTCATGCGCATTTTCTTGTTTCAAAAAAATTTTGATTTTTCATTTAGCGCACTAGTCTTGATTTCGCTCATTTTGAAAACAATTTTCGGTTCGACATTTTTTTTTAATAGCACATTTTGCTTTTTGCTGAAATCTGTAGATGTTAATCTTCACGCGTTAATTATATGCATTTTTGGGGGATGCAAATACAATTTTTTACAATGCAATCTCGTTATAGATCCGCATGTAAAATATGTTTAAACAAAATGTTATTTTTATTCCTTTGCTCCTTGACTTTATGCGCAATTTTCTGATTTCAAAAAACTTTGATTGTTCATTTGGCACACTGGTCTTGTTTTCGCGCATTTTAAAAACAATCCTTTTACAATTTTTTTTGTTTAATAACACAATCTTTTTTGTACATACTTTAGTTTATTTTTACTATAGAAATAAAAAAAACACTCACCAGAGGCTGAGCGATAAAATTTATATCCAAAAATATCCGCACCAATTCACAATTTTTAAAAATATTTCTCCACAAGCAATAATATAAAACACACTGATTAATCCAATTCCAAAAATGCAGTCACGCGATTCACTTCACTGACTTCGGGAAATCAACACAGATATTTTTTTAAGACATAAATTTTTTGACGCGCAAATGACCTTCATTTAGGTTTTCACTATATTTTCTTCTTTATTTATTATTGAAAATTTTTTGTTAGAAAAAAACTCGCGAAAAATTAAATTATTAAAAAAAGGACACGCAGCATCGTGCTGTCCGGTTGTCCGCTTCGTACTGAAGAACGTGAAGCCGGTCCTGACTGACGCAGCGCCGGTTGAATCTCGACGCAGTGGGGGTTACTGGATTGCTGTTTCTGTGAGTGGGGCTCGTTCCCAGCCTCAGCGGTCCGGCTTCAGCATCGCGAATCCTTCGAGTGTCCACACATTCAGAAAAAAGATTACGTGGATCAAAGAAATGTCGTACTGAATACGTTCAATAACATTTTTTTTATCGAAAAAAAATTTCTCCTTATCGAAGAACGTTTTTCTTGTTTATAAAAATAATTTTTTTTAAAATAATAAATGATTATTACTTTCAGAAAATTTTGGAATTATTAAACAAAATTTGTAATTTGAAAAATAAAATGTTATAAATTTTAACTTATATTTTTAAAAACTCTTGGCTGAATCAACTATTAATTTTGTATGTACGTAAATATAGTGATTAAAAATGTAAATTGAATTTTGATTCGACCGAAGTAAGTGTTCAAAAAAATGGTCATTTTCCTTTAAAAATTTTAGATTTAAAACCAAATTTTTCATCTTTTATAATGTAAAAAGTCTAAAAAAAAAGAATAATTTTATTGCCAAACTTTGAATTATTATAATGCCACTAAATATGATATTTTTTGCGGCTTTTATTAATGCAAGTTGTTCTTTATACATAAAATGCCACTTGATGCTGATAATTTGATGTTTGCCTAAATTGTTTAAACTATTTATTATTGTTTTTAGACATTTTCTACAAAAATAGAGTTAGAAAGTCGCGGTTTCTTCTAAGATTTTCCTCCTGTCAAATTTTTAATGAAAGTTACATAAAACAGAAATGATTATAAAAAATTGTTCAAGCATTTTCTCATTATTGTTAATAATATTCTCTTAGAATAATGCTAGAAAGTTGAAGTTTATTCAAAAATTGCCCACTTTTTGTCCGATTTTCAATTAGAATGATATGAATGATGGATTTAAGTTAACAATATTAATTGTGTAAATAATTGATTATTATTGCTGTTAATGTTTAAATTAAAAGATGCCAGAATTTTGACCCACTGTTCATTTAGTCAATTAATAATTAATTATAAGATGACAGAAAATTGTTTAAACAATTTGTTATTGCTTATAACTATCTTCTTTTAGATAACTGTTAGAAAGTCATGGTTTGCTTCCAATTTTTAAACTAATTTTTAACTTCTTAATTAAAGTTGAGCTAATAATTAACACAATTTCGGAAAAATATTTTAATGAACAATTTTTCATTATTTTAAATAATATTCTCTTTGAATAATGGTAGAAAATTGTGGTTTTTCTGAAATATTTAACTTTTTGTACATTTTTGGCTTACATCGAGGTAATTATTAATTCAATTCAATAAACTAGCTAGTTTAAACAAATTATTATTGTTTATAATAATTTTCTTTCATAGTACTGCCAGATAGTTGCGGTTTTTTTTAAATTCATAATTTTTTACCCACTTTTTATTGAGTTAAGTAATAATTATTGAAGGTAACAAAAAATTGTTTAAACAATTTATTATTCTTTATAATCACCTCTCAAATAATTGTTAGAAAGTCATGGTTTTTGCTGAATTTTTAAACTTTTTTAAAACTTTTTAATTATAGTTGAGATAATACTTGACTCAATCTAGCAAACATAATTTATTAAACAATTTTTTTATTATTTAAAATAATATTCTCTTTGAATAATTTTAGAAAGTTTCGGTTTTAACTCAAATGTTCTATTTTTTCCACTTTTCACTCAGTATGCTAATAATTAATACAATTTGAAAAACTTTGGCCATTTTTGTAAATATGGTTAACTTTTTTTTTATTTTTATTTACAAACAAATAATAAATAAACAATATTTATTATTTTATAAACAATCTGTTTTTTTTGTGAATATATTTTTCTACAATGAAACAGATGTTTAAAAGATTTTCCAAATTTTCTATATACATCTTATTAATGTAAATTTTTCTTAAAATAGTTCCTAGAAGCCTTTTTGTTTAAATTAAAATTAAATTATGCCAGTGGAATTTATTTTCGAATAAATCGACTTTTTTCGAAATTGTTGTTATGGATCGAAATTTTTATTGGTACTAAATTCTCATATGAAATTATATAAATATGACATTTTCAACTATTGTTTTTAACAAAAAATTACATTTTTAATAAATGGCCGTGACTGTGTAAATACAAATTTCGGTACGAATAGCCGAATTTTTTACGGTCCGTCTAGACATTTCATTGTTGAAAATTCAAATTTTTAAAATTAAAGAAATTTTTATTTTCCACTGCTGAAAATGCCGGTATTAGTTGTCTTTATTTTTCTACGGATAAATGTTAAATTATTAAATTTGAAACTATAAAAATGCGATTTTCTTCAATTATCAAAAGTTTCATCTTCTACTGCTGAGATTTCTACTTCTAGTTTTTCACACTTTTCATTCGTTGACTTTTAAACTATTGAAAATTAAAATTTTAAAATTCAATTCTATTTCAATTCATAAAAAATTCAGCGGTTTAAAATTCTATTTTCTTTAATTTTGAACTGTGAAAAATGTAAGGAAGAATAGAATTTCTCATTAAAAACCAGTCTAAAAAATCTTAAATTCACCTAATTTAAAACGAAGTTTTAACAAATGACATTCTAACTTATAAAAAGAATCATCGATTTAAGATCAATTTTTCGTATTTCTTCAATTTTTAACTAATTGATTTTCAACTCTTGAAAATCAAACTGCTGAATATTCAAGAAAAAAATTAATTTTGTGCTAGAATCATGTATTAAAATCTTTATTTTTGTATCACTAAAAATCAAAATTTAATAAACAAACATTGTGCGAAAACAATTACATGAATACAAAAAGTAGTACCGAACACTTCCAATAAAACATTTTTTTTTCAAATAAATTTTCCTTGTTACAAAAAATAAAGTTTTTCTAAATTTAGTAATTAAGTGATAAAAAATGTAGTCAATTTAGTAAATAAAAAAATAGTATTCAGTATTACGTTCGTTATTTACTTTCACTCATTTTCTTTGTGTACGCATTACAGATGATGAGGATTAATTAAAGCGCGCGAAAGACAGCAACAAATCTTTCCGAGAGCGTAAAATATTTAATTAAATTTTCATCTTGAATTTTTTAAAATTATTCTCATTGAACACCATGTTATTAAAGAATGATATTGTATGATTAAAACTCTCCCTTTTCTCGCATCAAATTCCTCAACATTCGCCTCCGCATTTCCTTAAAGAGAGATGTGTGCAAGTGCAGGATTGGGAGTCCCCTAACTTTCAGGACAATCCTCATCCGCACAGAAAGACGGGACCGCGCGCATCAAATCAATTCTCCAAACTTATTCGGCTTTCATGTCTTTTCTTTGCGATTCGGAAAATATTTTGTTCGAGCAATCGATAAAAATGGGCGAAGGTCAAATGCGCGCTTAACTGCGCGCTTAAGAGGCTAATTCAGTTTTAAAATTAAAGCTTAGAATATTTATTTGCTTGTCTAATTTGTTTTCCAAAAACGTAGCGATGTATAAAAAATTGCTTCGCGCTTGTTGTTTGTATTCCCCTCACATTTGTACACATAACTTTTAAAATTATGGGTCACAACATCGACAATTGTAATTTGGTGATTGTGAATTCTCTTTCGTTAAAGCTCCTTCGGTTTTCTTAGCGTAAAGTGTTTCTGAGCCAATTTCTAGATATATTTCAGACGAAAATTTTTTTAATGAAATGTTACTGTAGCTTATATTATTCCTCAAATTAAAAAAATGTAATTAAACTTTTTAAGATTAAAAGAAAAAAAACGCGTCCTTTCGAAAAGTTATTGATGACCAATTTATAGCTATTTTTTGCATGAGCAGTTTTTTCCATTCCATTTTGTATAGCTTGTGTCGTTTGTCATTAAAATGAATTTTTCAAATTGTACTTTTTTACGATTAAAACGAAAACTACAAGTTCCATAAAAAATTATGAATAAAAATTTTTAGCTCTTTTCTGGGGGAACAACTTTGGTCTCATTTTTTTGCAGCTTCCGTCGTTTGTCCAAAAATTTAATTTGAGTATTTTCAATTTTATTTATATTATAACAATTTGAACCAAAAATACGTATCTTAGCGTAAACTGGTTCTGAGCAAATTTTTAGATATAATTTAGGATGGATATTTTGTTAAATGAATTGTTATTGTATCTTGCTTCGTTTTTCCAAAAGTTTTATTTTTTAATTTATAATTTTTTACGCTTAGACCAAAAACCGTGTCGCATCATAACGTTATTGACGAAAAAAATGTAACATTTTGGATGATCAACTTTTGTTTATTCATTTTTTTTCATAGCTTGGATCATTTGCCCAAAAATTTAATTTTGATTTTTTCCGATTAAAGCAAAAACTATACGTCCTATCTAGAAATAAATAATAACAAATTTGCAGTCCTTTTATTTAGTAAACAAATTTTTTTCCCAATTGTTTATCTCATAAATAATGTCTTTTGGCAACAAATTTAATTACCAAACTTGTATTGTTTTTTATAAGTAAAACCACACCTACGCATACTATCAGAAAAGTATTAATCACAAACTTGCAGCTCTTTTGTAGCTGAAAAATTTTTGTTTTGTTATTTTTTTCGTAACTTGTGTCGTTTGTCCAAAAATTTAATTTTTTACTTTTAATGTAATGTTAGAACAAGAGTTTGTCAGAAATTTGTAGATCTTTTTTTTAACAACTGTTGTCTTATTATTTTTTTTCGTAAGTTGTGTAGTTTTTCCAAAAATTAAATTTTTGATTTTTTGAAAGATCCAAGCACCGCCAACAGTTACTTTGTGATTGTGAATTCTCTTTTGTTAAAGCTCCTTCAGTTTTCCTAACGTTAAGTGGTGCGAAGCCAATTTGCAGATATAATTTAGACGGAAATTGTTGTTAAATGAAATGTTATTGTAGCTTGGTTGTTTTTAATTTTTATCTGATTTTTTAGGATTAAAACAAAAAAACGCGTCTTATGAAAAATTATGGATGACAATATTTGTAGTTCCTTTTTGGAAGAGCAGCTTTTGTCCATCTATTTTTTTTTCACATTTTGTACCACTTGACCAAAAAGTTAAATTTTTAATCTTATTTCTTACGATTAAAACCAAAACTACAAGATCCATCGAAAACTAAATAATAAAAATTTGTATCTCTCTTCTGGGAAACAACAACTTTTGTCTCATTATTTTTTTCGTAGCTTACATTGTTTGTCCAAAAACTTAATTTGTGTGTTTTCAAAACTATACATGATAACCTAAAATTATATTTTAAAAAATGCAGCTCTTTTTCAGGTGAACATATTTTGTCTAGTTATTTTTTTCGAAGCTTGTGCCGTTAGTCGAAAAAATTAATTTTTTTTTATTTTTAATGATGTTTTTTAAAAATAAGACAAAAACTACAAATGCTATCAAAAAATTGAATAATACGAAATTTGTACGCACAATGTATTTTTTAATTATTCTTAATTTTTTGTGCGATCAAATTTGAATTTTTGATTTTTCAAGAAAATTCAAAAAGTTGTTATAACAATTTTGTAGTTTCTTCAAAAATTAACGTTTTTCTCCTCACATTTTCAAATTGCTTGAACTTTTTGAATATTCATCCAAAATGTTTAAAAAAACATCCTGGATCTTCAGTTTTGGATTTCCAAGAAGTCGGCAACGCGATTTTGTTTTTCCGAAAAAACAAAAGTTGTGCTGGATTTGGTTAGGTTTGTGCTCAATAGCGCGGTAAACGATTTTAAATAAATCAAAATTTAAGCATGCGAATTTTGGATTTTAAAAATTATTCTGAGGAAAAAAGAAACAAGTATTTCATCAAAAATATAAACCTAAGTAAAGAGTGTATAAAAGAATAATTGTTTTGGACGCCTAGAATAATCCAGCACAACCTTTAGATTTTCGAAATTCATATTTAAAGAAAAAGTTTGTCTTACAAAAATTAATTTTAGACAAAAACTAGATTTTAACCAAAAACCATGGTCCTGAGTGAAAAGTGTAGAGGACAATAATCATTTTGCATGCCTAGTAAAATCCAGAATAACTTTTGGATTTTCAAAATTCGCGTTTTGAAAAAATTTTTGGTATAAAAAATTATTTTCAGGAAAAAAGAAACTAATAATTCATCAAAAAATATAGACGCGAGTAAAAATTGTATCGGACAATAATTTTTTTAAATTCCTAGCAAACCAAGCACATTTTTTAGATTTTTGAAATACGCATTTTGAAAATATTTTTGATCTCAAAAAATATTTTGAAAAAAAACTAGTATATGACCAAAAAATATGGTCCGGAGTAAAAGTTTTTGAGGCAATATTGGTTTTCGACGCCTATTCGCTGTGAGCCGCACTCGTGTCGCCGCCTGGCGGATTCGAAAGTTAATAGCGGGCGTGTGTATTTACGTGAGACCAAATGGGTAATAATACAAGAATATGTAAGAATTTGTTTAAACATTATTCTTTAAAGTTTAGTAATAGTGTGTGGAAAGTTGGGAACACCAGAGATTAAAACTTCTAATTAAAAACTTGTTAATACACGATTACAAACTTGAAAAATTCTACCTGTCACATAGCTCGTAGGTTAAGTCATTCAAAACAAAAGTATTTCAAAAAAATACATAATAATAAAAACAAATTACATTTAAATTTGTTTTAAGAACAATTTACAACTTCTAAAATTATAAATCTTCTAGCGAAAAATTTTCAATTTTTAAGCATAGTTTTTTAAAACGCAGTTCTCACTAATTACCAATTTACCAAGGCGACTCTGAAACGGTTGAAAAAATATAAGCATCCAAATGATTCAATTTCAAATTTTATTCAAATACAGTTTCAGTCTCAAATATTTCATTTTCAATCCATAAAAATAAAAAATTAATTAATTAGAAAAAATAATAATAATTTAATTAATTAATTAGTAGCAATATTTGAATGTGCATATAAAAGGAGCAAATATAACTCAAATGTTTAAAACTGGATATTTTTAAATAGAAAACCTTGATTCATCAAAATTCCAAAGAGGCACTTTCAACCTTACTATTTTAATTTTTTTACTTTGAAACTCTTTTATTTTTAATTGAAATAATAAAATTCTCATGTAAAAATTGCAATTTAAAACTTAGTAGCCAATTTACCAAAAAATTGGCAATTTAGTAAAAATTGTTTTACGA
>NC_046657.1:4992942-5001285 GCF_010883055.1 Belonocnema kinseyi
ATAAAATGCAATCAAAACGCACGCCCGCTAAACTCATTACTCGCCACCCCGCGCGCTAACATCGTTTCATCTATCCCCTCCAACCGGCGGCTCACGGCGAATTACAATTCAACGCCAATTCAACATCAAAAAATATAATCCTAAATGAAAAGAGTAGGGGACAATCATATTTTGCATACAGCACAACCTAGCACAAATATGAGATTTTTGGTTTTCGCATTTTTTCCATTTGTTTTCTTAATGACTCAAAAAATAATCTCTTGTGAATTTTGGTTTAGATTCTGACTTTTAATTAAATCAATTCAGGACATTTTTTGTTGTTAAAAAAAAAGGAAGGCGATTTTTACCCGGAAATACTTTTCTTTTAATTTAGGCTTCAATTTTAATTTATTTTAAAAACAGTTTGCAGCACGATCAAACACACAGCACAATTCAGCACAACTTTTCCCCCCGAAACAATAAAATGGCGTTGCTAGACCAAGAAAGTTTGAAAAAAATATTGGCACCAATTTTTATTTCATTGAAGAATTTTTTGTTGGACGATATAGCACAAACTTAACAGAATTCATCACAACTTTATTTTTTTTTGAAAAACAAAACAGAATGGTGTTTCTGACAAGAGAAAATTTTTTTGAATTTAGGCTCTAATTTTGACTTTTTTTAAAATTCGTTTACAGAACAATTGAGCAAAAACCTAGCACAATTAAGGAAAACTTTTTCTTTCGAACAAAGAAAATAGCGTTTCGGGGCCGAGAAATTTTTTTTTCAAATTTAGGGTTCAATTTAAAAAAAATAGTTTGCGGCACGTTGGAGCACAAACCTAGCACAATTCAGCCCAGCTTTTGTTTTTGCGAAAAAAAAGTTGTTTCTGGCTTTAAAAAAGTTGTTTGTTCTTAATTCTGACTCAAATTTTCGACTTTCTTTAATAATCGTTTACGACAAAGTTAAGCACAAGCCTCGAAAAATTCAGCACAACTCAAACAAATCATTCTTGTATTTTGTTAAATTGAGTGTTTTTTGGGAGAAAATTAATCTTCTTGGTTACAATATTTCGTTGAAAATTCGTTCTTTGTTTGATTAAAAAATAATTTTTTCAAAGGTTAATTCAATTATTTGACATTTGATTGAAAAGTGATCTTTCATAGTTGAAAGTTCCATTATTTGGTTAAAAACTAATGTATTTTGTCCAATGTTAATTTCTTAGGTAAAAGATTAAGGTTCGTAGTTAAAAATTCATTTTCTTGGATGAAAGGTACATAATTTTTAATAAAACGGTATTTCTTTCGTTGAAAATTAATTTATTTTGTTGAAAATTCCTCTTGATTTGTTTGAAAACATTTTTTTTAAAGAATGTTTAACTGTCTTATGTTTTATTAAAAATTTAAATTTTGAAATTTAAACTATTTTGTTATAAATTCATATACGTATTTTGTGGAACATGCGTCTTTTTGATGAAAGATTAATATTCTTGATTAAAAATGTATTTCTTTGGTTGAAAATCCAACTGTATCCCGGAAAATTCATTTTTCGAATAAAAATTATTTTTTGGTTGCTTTTTAAAAAAAGGAACTATTTTGTCAGAAATTCTTTGTTTGATGTTTGAAAATAAATTCCATAACTAAAAATAAGCATGTTCCATTTTTGGTTTGAAAATGAATCTTTTTTGTGTTGCAAATTCAACTATTTAGTTAAAAATTCGCGTATATTTTCGAAAATTTATGTTTATGATTGAAACTTAATCTTTTTGCTTGAAAATTCGTCTTTTTGTATAAAATTAATCTGCTTAGTTTATTTGGTTTTTCGTTTAAAAGTTTTTTTTTAGCTACAAAGTTAATTATGTAATTTAAAATGAATATATTTTGTTAAAAGTTAATTTTTTTGTAGAAAATGAATGTTCGTTTTTGAAAATTCATTTTGGTAAGTGAAATATTAATTATTTCCGTTAAAAATTTGTTTCTGTGACTGAAAATTTATTTATTTTGTTGTAAATTTGTTTTTTAGATAGAAAAAATCTTCTATGTTTGAAATTCATCTTTATGGTTGGAAATTAAACTATTTGGTTAAAAATTTAGTTTTTGGGGAAAAGATTTATCATTTTGATTGAAAACTTTTGTTGTTGTTGAAAATTGATCTTTCTGGTTAAAAATTCATACATTTTGTTAGAGATTTGTCTTTTTTGGTGAAAAGTTGATCTTTTTGGTTAGAATTTCAACCAATTTCTTACAAATTCATTTTTTTTAGACAAAGTTCTAAATTTCAGTTCAAATTAATCTTTTTTCTTGAAGATTAGGTAGAAAATTTTTTAAATCTATATTGTTAAGTTTGAAATTCAACCTTTTCGTTAAAAAATCATCATTTTCGATTGAAAAGTATTCATGTATTTTGCTGCAAAATAGTCTTTTTTGGTAAAAAAATATTGTTCTTAGTTGAAAACTCACCTATTTGGTTAAAAGTAATTTTTATTAAAGTTTCGCGATTTTAATTTAAAGTTCAATTGTTTGCTTCAATACTTATCTAAATCAAATGTGTTTACTAATTTCGTTTTGGTTGAAAATATTGATTCTTTGTACCAAAAATTAAACCATTCGATTTTTTGCTCGAAAATGTCCTATTTTAGTTGAAAATTCAGGTATTTTATTAAAAATTTGTGTTTTTTGATGAAATAAGTTTTGTTCCGGATATTTTTTCTTATTTCTAAACACCACTAAATACTATTTATCGGTGTATTGTCATCTAAAACCGAATTAACTTACCTGTCCCCTCTATAATTGTTTATCAGTCGTATATATTTCAATGGATGCATTAAACAAATCAAACTTTTGCGCCCTTTATGAGGACTTCTCGTTCCGGACTAATCGCTATGCGCAGTGACAAGTCTGTGCGAGGGATCCTAGCCTCGATTTCGGTTGCTATTCAATCGAACTAAATCTCGATTCACCTAAATGTCATTTCAACTAAAACTCTATAGTTTGTGCACAGCGGATGGTTTTGCTCTGAAGAGGGTCGTGTGCGTAGTTGGAAAGTAGCGTGCGGTCACTGAGTTGTACCAAAAATATACGGTTGGCGGCATGACCTGCAGACTCTAAGTCATCGATAAAGAAGAGCTGACAATAATTTAAAAAGTAATGAATTTAATAAAGTTGAATAAAACTATAAGTTGCTTTTAATTAAGTAAAGTGAAATTAGATAAATGCAAAGAAAATTAAATAAGTTCAAAAACAATGAAATTAAGTTAAAAGTAACCGGTTTATAAAAAGTGTATTTTTTCGTAATTTTTCATTTTGATTCGCCGCGAATGATTTTCTGTATAAGGTTATAGATTTGCTGTTTATTTTAATATTTCGAATTGTATTCACTTTCATTAGGGTCTATGCACGAAAAAAGAAAAGCTGTTTTACAAAACTTTAATAGTGGTATTTTAATTTGAGGTTATGTGCATGACAATATACTTTTTAAAACTTTATTACAGTTATTAGATACGATGAGGAGTCGCTCGCTAATGTGAGGGATTTAAATTAGAATTCATCCAAACTTGAATTATACAAATATGCATATCTCAGTTTTTAGAGCAGTATAATTCTTTGTCATCCTTCTTCAAGCTCTTACAGAGAGATTTGCACAGATTGAATTATAAAATGGGAATTAGTTAAATTAAAAAAGTCCATTACCTATTACTAGTCCATCTCCTTATAAGGCCTATTATTTTTCAGATGATGGCACATATATTCGTTTAAATAATTATTTATACGTAAAAAATCTTTATTTAACATAATTTAATGTAATACAAGTGAGTCAAATATATAATATTAAATAAAGGCTAACCTGATTTATATATTTTTAATCGGTAAGTCATCCTTGTAATTCAGAAAGCTGTGAACGAATTGCAAGAACAATAGCGTATTAATATTAAGTTTAGTATGAGTATCAGTTAAATATTAAGTACCCATAAAAGAAGAAAGAAAAGTTCCAGGAAGGACGAAATTCGAATACGAAAAAATAGCTACCGGAAATTATTATCTGCGTAACATCAGGCACAAATCCAGAGAAATGGCCAGGAGGTGGTCTCACCAACCGATCCGATAAAAGTCTTGCAGACTAGTCCTGAAAGCTATTCTACCCAATTTTTGTAAAATATTTCCAGTAATTTAAAAGGAATTCAGGGAAATTCATAGAATTTCCAACGATTTTAATCATTTAAAAAAATTCTCAAAGCTTTTAAACATTTTCAGGAAATTTCAATGATTTTACGGCAGTCCAAGGGATTGCACAAAAGTCAATTAAATGATTAAATATTATTTGAAATATTTTAAGTGATTTTTTACAAATTTCAATAGATACGCAAAAATTCTAAGCATTTTATAATATTTCTATAAACTGCAAGGAATTTCACAAAAGTGAGGCGATTTGTAGGATTTCAAAGATTTAAAGATAATTTCAAATATCTCGGTTAATCTGCGTTTTGAAAGAATTTCCATGAATTTCAAAAAATTTGAACCGATTTCATAGAAATTATAAAATTTGAATGTTAAAAAGGATTCCAAAGTATTTAAGAGAATTTCCGAGATTTTTAAATAATAGGGTTGTTTCGCGATTTTAGTTAAAATAATTTTTAATATATAATTTTTAGCTGAATAGAAGGTGCGTTATAATTTTTTGTTCTTTCGTATAGTTTATCAGAAAAAAATAATAAAAAATTGAAGGCGGTAAAACACTCATTCAAAGTGGTATCACGTGGCTGTCACGTGACTCAGAGATTCTCATAATTATCTATTAATGTAACGATGCGAAACTCATGATGAAGAGGTTAGGCCATGGTCGGCTGTCAATTCAGACTATTTTGATTTGATAGCTTTATTTGTTCATTATTGCGTGACAAAAAAAAGTTATCTTCTTGTAATATTTGGTTTTTTAATGGTGAATAGTATGTTGGAAGAAAAAAGTAAATGCAATTACTAACGCATTTAAAAATCGTACATATTTAGGAATTGTTCAGTAAACCAGCTACATTTAAGTACCTTTTCCATTATTTTGTTGTGAATACCATAAATATATCTGTTTTCGGTAGATTTTCTCTATTGTTTTTTGTTTTTTCCCTTTGACATTTTTTTTCAACAATATTTTGCGACTTCTATTTTCGATGTGAACATAATCAAAACAAAACATCGGCACAGAAAAATATATTTGAGAATCACTGACACGTGAGCTGTGATTGGTGGAAAATCCGACTCCTTTGACGTCAAAGGGGTCCTCCAATCGACATCGTGACAGAAAATTCATATTTCAACATCAAATTAAAAAATAGTAAACAATGTGTAACAAACATTTTTTGGGCGTTTTTATAATTAGAATTTTATGTACTATAAGATAATTGATTGGAAAAATTATTTCTGACCTTGGAAACAAACCTATTCAAAGGACATTTAGGAGGTTTTATAATATTTCGGAGGACTACAGTAATTCTGAACGATTTTAAAGATTTTTAATAAGGTATTTTAAGAAATTTTCCGGGGTCTCAAATTATTTCATAGGGCTTCAAATAATTCGAGATATTTAAAGGGATATCATCAGATTTCTTGTAATTTCACGGGATTTCAACGGATTTTATATTATAATGGGTGTCAAGGAATTTATTCACAAGAATTGAGGGATTTCGAAGAATTAAAAAAATTTTCAAACATTTCGATTAGATTTCAAGAACTTTAAAGGTTTTTGAAGAGATTAGAAGAGCATTTTAAATATTACCAAGAATTTTGAAGCTCCTGCAAAATTTCAAGATATTTTAAAACATTTCAAAGAATTTGACACATTTTGGGGTATTTCCAAAAATTCCAAGGAATGATCGTTTGTTTCAAAAATTTCAAGGAACTTCCAAGGAGTCTTACGATTTTAAGTAATTCAAAAAATTGCATGTGGTTTAAACCAATTTCCTAGAATTTCAGAAGTTTTGGAAGGATTTTATAGGAACTATAAGGTTTTAAGGGATTTTAAAATCTCTAAATATTATTCGATTGTATTGAGTATTCTAACATTACGTCATACTCGGTCGGTAACGTGAAAAACTATAAGGTCATACCACTTGGTGGACTGAAAAGCATTGATTATATAGGAGTTTTACTAAAATGAATTTTTGTAGAGGAAAGTAAGTGAAAAATCGTGATATGGCTTTGCTTCTCAGATAGAAAAGTCATTTTTTTAATTATTGTTAGCAATTCCGGAAGTGTGCGATTTGGACAATCTATGAAGAAAAAATATAATGTGCCGTGATTGAGGTTAGGTTGCATTGTTGCACTTTAAGAAAACAAAAATTATCAAAGACTGTGATCCTTCTTAAAAATCCTATAAGACTTCTTGAAAATCCTTAAACTTCTCCGACTTTTTTTTAAATCCCTTCAAATTCTTGACGATCCTTAAAATCTTTAAAATTTGCAAATAACTTTTAAATTAAATGCTTAACATACTTTGAAGTCACTAGAACTTATGGAAATATTTTTAAATCCTTTAAAATTAAACTTTAAAATCCCGTCAAGTCCGCAGTGATTCCTTAAAATCACTTGAACTCTTAGAAATCCTGTAAGATTTCTTAATAATCCACAAACTCTTCAGATTTTTTTTTTAAATCTCTTCAACTTCTTAACAAACATTTAAAATCTTTCGAAGTTTCTCGAAATTGACTTAAATTAATTAAAACCTCTTAAAATCCTTTACAAATTTCTTAAATTTCTTTAAATCTCTTAAAATTCCTTAAAATCTTTGAACTTTTACAAATTCATTAAAATCTTTTTTAATAACGTTTCAAAAACTCTCTTCAAATTCTTTAATACCTCTAAAACTCTCTTGAAATTATAAAAAATAACTTCTAAATTCTTGAACCTTTTTGAGCAGTTTTAAATCCTTTAAAAGGAAACTTGAAGATTCTGCCAAGTCCCTAATAATTCCATGAAATCACATGAATTCTTAGAAATCTTGTAAGATTTCTTGAAAATCCTTAAAGTCTTCCGAATTTTTTTGAACTCTGTATAACTTCTTTGAAATAATTGAAAATATAGTAAAATTGACTAAAATTGATTCAAATCTTTTAAATCCAAAATCCTTTAATTTTTCTTAGACTCCTTAAAATCTCTTGAAAATCCTTAAATCAACCAGTTTCTTTAAAAACCCCGAAATCTTCTAAAATTCATTACATCTGTTTTAATCACTTTTCAATAACTCGCTTGACTTTCTTTAAAATCAGTAACACTGTCGTAAAATCTTATAAAATCTCTTGTAAATCATTAAATCCCTTTAACTTCTTTGAAATCATTTAAAAAATTTCAGAATTGACTAAAATTAATTAAAATCTGTTATAATATATTAAAATCTTTTTAAATAACTTTTTAAATGGCTTTAATATGAATTCTTTAAAAGAAAATCTTAAAATCCCATCAAGTCCCTACAGTAATTCCTTAAAATTCTTTGAATTTTCTTAAATTCCTTTAAATATTAAAAAAATTACATCAATTGAAATCTCTTCAAATTCCTTAAAATCTTTTTAAATGACTTTTCAGTAACTCGCTTGACATTCTTTGAAATCACCTAAAGTGGCTTAAAATTTGATCAAATCTCTTGCAAATCCTTCAACTTTCTTGGATTCTTTAAAAAATCTTTACAATCCTTTGAAATTCGTTCAATTTTTCTGCATTCTTTTAAAATACTTTTAAAATTTTTGAAATCGTTCAAAATCTCTTAAGAAATCCTAAGATCGCTTGAAATCTTTTAAATTCTCTTTGATATGACTTTATTTGATATGAAACTACAAATTATTTTATTATGTTTCGTGGTGGATTGCCTAATCGCACATTTCCAAATTGCCAAAAATAATGAAATAAATGACTTTTCTTTCTTTAAAGGAGAAAGCCATATCACGATTTTTTACTTAATTTCGGCGAAATTAATTAATTTTAGTCTAACTCCTATCTAAACAATGCTTTGCAGTCCACCAAATTGTACAGTCTTACAGATTTTGATGTTACCGATCGAGCGTGACGTAATATTAGAATACTCAATAGCAACCACTTAGCGCTCCTGGGTTGCTGTACAATCGAACTAAATCTCGATTCTACCAAATGTCATTTCAAACAAGACTCTATAATTTGTGCACAGCGCATGGTGTTTCTCGGAGGAGGGTCGTGTGCGTAGTTCGAAAGTAGTGTGCGGTCACTGAGTTGTACCAAAAATATACGTTTGGCGGCGGGACCTGCAGACTCTTGTGATGATCGCGTATCCCGCGCTCATCTAGTTATGGGATCATGTAGAACTCAACCCTTTTTGCATGGTAAAGAAGAACACCGCCTCACCATAAAGGCC
>NC_046657.1:5001385-5014327 GCF_010883055.1 Belonocnema kinseyi
GAGTAGCTTTTCATATTTTGTAACTCGACATTCATTACATTAATTGTATAAAATAACCTTCCTCTAAATAAATGATAAAAGTGGACGCTTGTGATTATTTTTTTGTTTAAACCTGTTATTTTTTTTACTCACCTATCTTCACAGGTCTTAAATTTTTTAAACGGATCCACGTTTACCTTTCGAGTCCGGCCGGTAATATCGCGACATATATAGAGGACGCGACACCCGGGTTGTGACACTCTAAGTCATCGATAAAGAAGCACTGATAATCATTTGAAAAATAATTAATGTAATAAAGTTGAATAAATCTATAAGTTGTTTTGAATTAAGCAAAGTGAAATTGGATAAATGTAAAGAAAATGAAACAAGTTTAAAAACAACGAAATTAAGTGAAAAGTGACCGATTTATAAAAAGTTTATTTTTTCGTAATTTTTTATTTTGATTCGCCGTGAATGATTTTCTGTATGGGTTTATAGATTTGTTGTTTATTTTAATGTTACGAATTGTATTCACTTTCATTAGGATCTGTGCACGAAAAACGTGAAGCTGTTTTTGGAAAATGTAATAGTGGTATATTAATTTGAGGTTATGCACGTAACAATATTTTTTTAAAAACTTTATTACAGTTATTAGGAACGACGAGGCTACGCTCGCTAATACGGAAGGCTTTAATTTTGGATTCTTCCAAACTTGAATTACACAAATATGCATATATCTTGTAATATGTATTAGCTTTTCAGAAGTTGTTAAAAGAATGCCATTCATAGTTTCTGGAGCAGTACTTTAACTGCTTCATTTGAAACCATATTGTTATAATTACAGCAAAAAAAAGTTGAGGGAATTTTTGACAAATTTTGCGTATAAGTTTTTTATTATAACTTAAGCCTATTCAACTTCGTTTAAAAAAATAATAAAACTTAACATTAAATAGTACTTTTTAAATTTGGAAACTTTGAAATTGTCTAAAACAAATTATCTAAATAATCTAAACCAGAAAAAACTGGAATTGAGTTTTCAAAAAACGATACATAGTTAACATGATACTTATTTATGCATTTGAAAAGTTATAAAATGATCAAATAAAGAGATTTATAAATAGTAGAAAATTTAAGAATGAGAGCATACTTAAAAATAGGAACATTACTAAAAGTATCAAATGAACCCTTACAGTAGTTACTATCAGTTCTATAAATAATACCTTTTAATTGATAAAACGAAGTTAAATGCATGCTTTGCAGAAATAAAAGAAGAAAAAAAAAGCATTGGTGGGACTACAATTATCTTGATATAATCAAAATAAGTACGCCAACAGATAAAAAAGAAGAAAATAATAAAGTAATAAATTGCAGACCCGCCAAACGTTTCGATCATATAAAAAATAATATTTAGAGATTTTAAAATCCCTTAAAACCTTATAGCTCCTATAAACTCCTTTCAAATATTCTGAAATTCTAGGAAATTGTTTAAAATTACATACAATTTTTTTAATTACTTAAAATCGTAAGACTCATTGGAAGTTCCTTCAAATTTTTTAAAACAAACGATCATTCCTTGGAATCTTTGGAAATACCCCAAAATGTGTCAAATTCTTTAAAATGTTTTAAAATACCTTGAAATTTTGCAGGAGCTTCAAAATCCTTCAGAATTATTGAAGTCCTCGGAAATTCCCTTAAATACTTTGGAATCCTTTTTAACATTCAAATCCTATAAATTCTATGAAATCCTTTCAAATCTTTCGAAATTCAAGGAAATTCTTTCAAAACGCAGATTAACCGACATATTTGAAATTATATTTAAATCTTTGAAATTCTACAAATCCCCGCATTTTTGTGAAATTCTTTGCAGTTTATAGAAATATTATAAAATGCTTAGAATTTTTGTGTATCTATTGAAATTTGTAAAAAATCACTTAAAATATTTGAAATAATATTTAATCATTTAATTGACTTTTGTGCAATCCCTTGGACTGCCGTAAAATCATTGAAATTTCCTTAAAATGTTTAAAAGCTTTGAGAATTTTTTTAAATGATTAAAATCGTTGGAAATTCTATGAATTTCCTTGACATCCTTCTAAATTACTGGAAATATTTCACAAAAATTGGGTAGAATAGCTTTCAGGACTAGTCTGCAAGACTTTTATCGGATCGGTTGGTGAGACCCCCTCCTGGCCATTTCTCTGGATTTGTACCTTATGTTACGCAGATAATAATTTCCGGTAGCTATTTTTTCGTATTCGAATTTCGTCCTTCCTGGAAATTTTCTTTCTTCTTTTATGGGTACTTAATATTTAACTGATACTTATACTAAACTTAATATTAATCCGCTATTGTTCTTGCAACTCGTTCACAGCTTTTTGAACTCCAAGGATGACTTGCCGATTAAAAATATATAAATCAGGTTAGCCTTTATTTAATATGATATATTTCACTCACTTATATTACATTAAATTATGTTAAATAAAGCTTTTTTACGTATAAATAATTATTTAAACGAATACATGAGCCATCATCTGAAAAAATAAAAGGCCTTTATAAGGAGATGGACTAGTAATAGGTAATGGACTTTTTTAATTTAACTAATTCCCATTTTAAAATTCAATCTGTGCAAATCTCTCTGTAAGAGTTTGAAGAAGGATGACAAAGAATTATACTGCTCTAAAAATTGAGATATGCATATTTGTATAATTCAAGTTTGGATGAATTCTAATTTTAACCCCTCACATTAGTGAGCGACGGCTCATCGTACCTAATAACTGTAATAAAATTTAAAAAAGTATATTGTCATGTACATAACCTCAAATTAAAATACCACTATTAAAGTTTTGAAAAACAGCTTTTATTTTTTCGTGCACAGATCTTAATGAAAGTGAATACAATTCGCAACATTAAAATAAACAACAAATCTATAACCTCATACAAAAAATCATTCGCGGCGAATCAAAATAAAAAATTACGAAAAAATACACTTTTTATAAACCGGTTACATTTACCTTAATTTCATTGTTTTTGAACTTATTTAATTTCCTTTACATTTATCTAATTTCACTTTACTTAATTAAAAGCAACTTATAGTTTTATTTAACTTTATTAAATTCATTACTTTTTAAATTATTGTCAGCTCTTCTTTATCGATGACTTAGAGTCTGCAGGTCATGCCGCCAACCGTATATTTTTGGTACAACTTAGTGACCGCACACTACTTTCCAACTATGCGTGCGACCCTCTTCCGAGCAAAACCATCCGCTGTGCACAAACTATAGAGTTTTAGTTGAAATGACATTTAGGTGAATCGAGATTTAGTTCGATTGTATAGCAACCCTCGATTTCTATTCTCAGAAAAAATCTATTCCTTGCTCTCGAGAATCGACATTTTGGAATCGATTCCGTCCAGTGGAATCGAAGGCAGAATCAATTCTCGAGCCCCGATTTCACGTCAATTCTCTAATATTTGTCTCTCATGTTAGACGTACTGCGCTTGCGCTAGGGTGCTTAAGATGAACACGTGGCGACAACCCGTTACAATGACAATAATAAGTCGGAACGTGTTTATTGTATTTGGGGTGTATTTTTAGGGTTACTGGACCAAACAATGTGGCAATAGCTGTGGAAATTTATTCTTACTTTAAAACTAAACTTTCACATTAATTTTTAATGATGTTTTAATTTTTTTCGGTACTTAGAATGATTATTGTACTGAAAACCTTTTCCGTCCTTTTATGTTCTTTATTTAAGGTGGTAGGTGCGTATAGATGGCGAAAAATTGACGGGCACTTTGGGATTTTTTTTCTCAAAGGCCATTCAATATTTTTATTTGAAAATTGGAAAAGTTCTTGTTTATTATTGAAAAAAAAAACAAATAACAATTTTTTTCACACAATCATTATAAACAATTAAGAAGTAAGAACACGTTAAAGGTAATACATTTTTTTTCTTCTCAATTTGTGCTGTGTTTTATAGCTGCTGTGTTACCCTCAAACATAAAAATCAAATTGTTTTGTTATTGTCACATAAAAATCTTGAGCATAAACTAAATCTAAAATTATTTAAATGTTTTGCAAAAAAATGCAGACTTTAACCTTACCCCCTTAAACACTGCCGACATGTTTCGTCTCGGATACGAGTTTTTTTTAAGGCGATTGATTGAAGCAAAATATAAAGGAAAAATTGAAATATTATTTTTAGTAACAAAAATATTTTTGTTAAATATATAAAACATATAATCATGAATTTTCGATGTAATTTCCACAAAATATATATTTATTTAACTTTTATTCTGATTTGCCTACAGATAAGATGTTTTCAAATTTACCAAATTTTATATTACAACTTCAAGTTCTTGCAATTCGAAAAGAAATTTTTTACGATTCATATTCGTAAGCTGTTGTAATCTTGTGAAAAAAGCTTGAAAATGAGCCCAAGAGCATTGAAAAGCGTTGACTATTTCGGAAGTTATTGAAAATTGAAGAAAACATTGAAATTTATACTATTTTTGCAATATCTACTTAAGAACTATAGACAAATTGGCTTTATTCTGGGCTTATTTTAAACAGAATTTTGAAAACAAGCAACCTTTTGAAGAAAATTTTTTAGACTTTTTAGCTCCGGTATAATTAAAGCGATAAATGCAACAACCAAAAAACGATTTTTCTAAGTGAGTCCAAACTTTTGCAGGGCATTGTAGTTAGATTACAAATTATTGATATTGATAGAAACTTTCTTCTGTTCCCCGTAATGGGAACAGTAAAAATAAAAAAGTAATATAAAAACTTTAAAATATATTTTTGTTTATTCGTTCATCACCAAATTATTTATAATAACTATTCAATTATATTAGCCTAATTTTAAATATAGTATAATTTATTATTACTTTTAATTGTTAATCTGACTTGAAATTAATGCATTATAATTTAATTTGAAATAATAGCGGACTTTATTAAGAGTAAGGTAATCGGAATATATTTTTTTTTAAATATTATATTTTACATATTTTATTTATTTATTATAATATTAGTTAAATGTTAATATGACTTGAAATGAATGCATTACATTTTTAATAATGGCGGGAGTTTTTATATTAAGGGAATCGGAATCCGAGTCGGAATCGATTCTTAGCGTCGATTCTTCGATTTTCAGAATCGACACTTTTTTTGAGAATCGAAGAATCGAGAATCGATTCTCGCCTTCGACTTCAGAACTTTAGTCTGTGCGAGCAAAGATATTATAAACGTAGATGCGGTACGGGGCGTCAGAATGGGGAATTATATATATATATAGGACATCAGATTTTCTGCCCTATCGAGGTGCTGCCCTCACTGCACTACGAAATCGAATTCTGCTTTTCTCATTCTTCGTCAAATATGAAGGTAAAGCAGTAGAAAGATATTTTGAGGTTAGAAAGGTTTACATGTATTGCTACATATAAACACGGAACTACGGAATAAATAATAAATTAATAGTGAATAGCGCAATCTCTAGATGCACCAAAATTAAATGTTTGAAGTAAATAATAGAGAAAATTAAATGATATGATGATAAGAAATAAACTGAATTTTCAGAGTAATAATCTGAAAAAGGTAATTATGTTTATACCTAATAAAATCTAAATTATAATGATTCCTTTATTATGACTCTTTTATTGACTTTATTTATTGACTTTATTTATTCCTTTATTATTTTCATGTTTCTACTAACGACAAATATAATTTTTTAAATTATAATGTTTTGTACTTTGAAGTATAGTTTTCAGTAGTATACTGAACCGAAATTTGAGTACATTTAATAATTTGCACATTTTTTTGGAATTCTGAAACTTGAGACAGGTTTTTTGTACATAATTAACAAAACAAGAAAAACTTCGAGATAAATTAGTGTTGATCTAAATCCTGAAAAATTTTCTTGGGAAATGTTATTAGGCTCGAAGAAAATTAAGGGAGAATTTTTTTCCCTTGAGGCGCACGTGTCATTACATTAATTTTTTTATGCAATTTTTATAGAATTATTTTGATTTTAAATTCAAACAATAATTGATCAAAACTTTAAATATTAAACGAAAATTTCTTTGATAAAAATACTTTATTATCGTATTTTTTAAAATAAATCAGATTTGTTAAGAATAAATTTGTCAAATTCTACAATCGTATAATTAAGGAATATTCCAGTTATGATATTTTATAATTATGAAATCTTATTATTCGGGAATTTTTAAATTCGGTAATATTATAAACGCTTCAGAAATTGTCTTATTCGGAAATTTAATTTTTTAATTTTATTATGACGGAATTACACAGTGTCAGTAATGTTATTTTTCGGGATTTTTCAGTCGTCCCTAGAAGTACAAAAAAAAAATGGACGATTTCATACAATTCAGCATTATAGAGAAAATTCCATACTTTGAAAATTTGCTGTAATTTTAATTTCGACTCCTGGATTTTGTAGATTTTCTTACTGTATTTTAAAAACAAAATTTATTATAAAACAATTTTTTAACCACAAGTTCTTATTTATCTTATCTCATCAAATACAAAAACTTAAACATTAAATATTCATTGTATATAACACTGGAGAACGTTCAATATTTCGGAGTCAATTTTCAAATTTTTCAAGATTAATATATGATTCCAATTAGAAATTTCTCAGTTTTATCATAAAAGAAACAATAAATATATGTTTCTTAATTTTAAACAATAACTGTAAAATAATTATTTTTAAGTCTATTGTTTACTTAAAAATGTAAAAATCCCGTTTTCTATGCTAATTGCAAAACAGCGAGTCATTTTCGGCATTTAGGTTGAGGTATACAATTATTTTCGGTTGAAACAAGGTGGCCGTTTAAATCGCAGAAAAAAAATCCGGTTTTTTCCTGATTCGCAAACATTTTTCACGGTCAATGAAATTAAAAAATTTGATCTCTAAAGCTACAAATTTCTTCATTCGAAGTAATAAAGACTAAACTGTAAATCGTGTTAAGCGATTGTAAGCCAGACGTATTAAAAATTAAACGATTACATTTTGTTACAAATGATAAAACTTCTTAAATTAAAAGTTAAATTATTTTAATTTAAAATCGTTTATAAATCCTGAAAAATCTTGCTCTGAATCTTACACAATATAAATATTTCCTTAAAATATTCCAGATTCGTTTTAGATAATTTTTTTAACCTTTTATATTTTCAACTTACTCCAGTTTTTTCTAGAAATAATAGATGTTTCAAATTTATCATACATCAAAATTTAAGAATTTTACTTCTATATGACTTTTTTTGTAATAGAAAAATGAAAATTATAACGTTAAAAGTTTAGTTTTTGTACAGTTTTGAATATTTGATTTCTAGTTAGGAATCTTAATTAAACAGTGAAATATTTCTAATTATTAAGCAATTGATCTTTCTCTTTAGACATTTTAAAATTTGAGACTAAAACAATATTTTAAATTTTAATAAAAGCCTTTCATTATGTGTATACATTTGTTTTGAAGTTATTTTAAATTGAAAATGGGTTATAAAGTTTTAATCACGAGTTTTCATTTGTTTAACGTCTAAGACTTTCCAATTGAAACCGTTTAATTTTTAACGTTAAATTTGGAAAATTCTTCAATTTTAAACAAATTCCGAATCGTGTTGTGAAATCAATTATGGTTCACTTGTGAATCCTTGGTGTCCACTTCAATTAAAAAAGAATCATAATATATATTCGCAGTTGATAAACTAAAAACGATTTCTATCTAAAATTATAAATTTGAAACGCTTCTAATTTTTTATTTTTTAAGTCTTCAAAACTGCATTCCAAAATTCGAAATGACAATGTACGCTTAAATATTAAAACTTAAATGGAAAACTCTGAAGTGAAAGATTTTCGAATTACGTACTGTAAACTGAATGATATAATAGGAAAAAAGACAATTTAAGCGATTAAAAAAAAACTGTTAAAATCAAACTTAGACCAATTTCTTTTCTAAAAATTCCTAAATTTTACGGTAAAAAAATTAATTCACTGCCATTTGCCTATTTTTCCCAGCCTCACAAAATTGCCGGTCAACTTCCGTTCTAGCGCCAACCTGTTTCAAATAAAAATTAATAAGAATACTTTACTTATTTTTCACATTAGTAATTTATAGCCTTTAAAATTGAATAGTTTTAGGTCAAACATGAAAAAGTAGAATAAAATTTTCTATTTATAGCGTTTCTATTATATATTGAACAATTTAAATCTCTGAACTTTTTTTGAAGTTGTTTAAAAATTGTTTTTTAAATACTTTTTGTGTATAAGAAACAAATCTCTTCAACCTAATAACTATTTTGGAGAAGAAAGAAGTGAAAAGAAACATAATTATAAAATCTGATTTTTTTTTGTGATTTCGTGATAAAGGAAGCAGCTATTTAAAATTAAAAAAATGTATTTTTTTTATGTTATGATGTACCATAAAGGGCTAAACGCAATTTCGAATATATTTCAAGCCTTAATAGTTAAGAAATTTTATATTTGTACTATTCAGTGTATTGAATAATTAAAAATTTAAAGCTATTTAGATATGCAAGAATTTTACATTGAAAGTTTTCGATAATTTGAAAGTGAAACTTTTCAAATTATTTAGTTCCACATTGAAAACGTTTAAAGTTACAGGATTAGAAATTAAAGTCTTTTAATACCTGAATCATTATTTTAGAACGAGTAAAATCGCATAACTTCAGATAGTTTTGAAAAAAGGGCGAATGAAAATCAGGAGTGCTTGACAGTACTGATGAAATACTTTGTTTCAAAAACTCTTTAAAAGGGTGCTTTTTCAAGTGTTATTTATTTTTTTAATTATTTGGCATATTCACAGATTCTTTATTTTGTCAAGAGAATTTTTATTTATAAATTTTTTAATTTAGATTTGAATCTTGAAGTTATAATTACAAATTGATGAATTTTCAAGATATGGATTTCCAAATTATTCAATTTTTTAGACTTATATTTCAAAGTATTGGGTTAAAAATTTTAATTAATTTGGGACTTGGGCACTTGGCGCGCAATTCAAAATTACACTAAAAAACAATTCTTGTAACTTAAGTAAATAATTATAAAAATATCCACAAGGATATATACAAATTGCGTAACTTTGTTTTCAGGTAAAAAATTCAACACATATATTATATTAATAACAGTCTATTTTCAGTGAATTCCAAAGGCCAAATTATATTTTATAAAACGTTTAATTTAAAAAGAAATTTCTTGGAAAAGTGATTGAAAATAATTATTTATAAGTTTTAAATATTTTGTATGTATTTTTCTGGGAATTCATATAATTATATAACCTATGAATACATAAATTATCACGACTGCATTGTAGTTATGCTTTCTTTTCTTTCCTTCAAGCGTCGTTTTGTCACGTCTTAATCGAAAAGAACAATTTGAAATTTTGTTTTAGAATTATTCAAATATTATCACTATTACATTCTGCAATTAGCTTCTATATATAAAAAAAAAACAATTTTTAATTGAACTTATACAGAAAAATTACTTTCTACGAAGATATTAGAAAAATAGAGCAAAAATTAACCGATTCCCATGCATTTGGTCAATTGTTATCCCCTCAGTATTCAACGAATTGAAGTGAGCTAGTGATTGGAGTGAAAATACCTTATTGTATATGTAGACGGTCATAACTTTTTCTATACATCCCGGATTTAGTTTAAATGTCGACGGGCATGACTAACCTAACTTTTGGAAGTTGCATTAGGAATTTATAATTTTATTCTAAGTGACTGGTACGCCCTATTAAATCAAAGAAATTTGATGAAATTTGATTTGATGAAAATGAAAAAATTTGAATATTCCCCTAGATGACCACATGGGCACCTACGTTCAGAGGAATACATTTGAGATTTGAAAACTCTCAAATGATCATTGGGAGCTCAATGAAATTTGAGCTGCAACAAATTTAACACCAGCGTTTGTCTGTGTTGTTATGAAATGTAAAAACAAATGAATTAGCAATTTAATTCTAATTTAAATGGTTTTTGTCCAAGCTAAGTTTACCATCAGTGCGCCTCGAAGATCTGCTGAGAGTTGCTTACAGCGCTCCAAGTGGCTCTTGGCAAATTATATCGATGGATGCTATCTACGGGGAGCGGTGGGTAGAGGGGAAGTGACTTTTTCCGCTGGACGCGCCGTCTATATTTATGGCGGGTAACTAAGCTCGCACCTCATCTACCTTTATAATATCTTTGGTGCGAGCCTGTGTGAGTTGGTGTCTCAACTTTACTAGAGGATCTCTACACTTTCTGACATGGACTCCACGAGAGGCGCAGTAATAGAAACCATTTACTGCGCATGTACGAAACTTAGCTCAGTTGAGGGTGGCGTCCCATGATTGCAGAATTGCGCTGCGTTTTTCGTAATGCGTCAAATCACTAGACATTTCAGTCAATCACAGTGTTTCTCTAAATAACTAGGAGAATATTATTGACTGAAATTTCTGGTGAATTGATGCATTATGCAAAAAGCAGCGCAATTCTGCAATCATGGGACGCCACCCTGAGAAGACAAATAGGATTCTGAAACTTTTAGTATTAGGAATCGGTAGGTTCCCTTCACGTTTAATTTCTGTGGACTCCACGAGGGCCCGCTGTTCCAGGATTTAGTGACCGCCACTTTTTTGTTTCCCAACTTATTATCTCTTGGAGTGCCACATCGAGTTGAAAATTGGGGATAATACATAAGAATGACTAAGAAAGGTAAGTCTGGTCCTATATTTGAATAATTATGAAAAAAGCAACAAAAAAATATTTACAAAAAAATTTTTTTTTCTTTATTATATAAATTTAGGACCAGACCCAACTTTCCTGATGCTTCCTATTTCGTATCCCAAATTTTCAACTCTATGTGACGCTTCATGTGAAAATAAGTTAGATAGTAAAAAAAATGACGGTAAGGTCGGAATCTAGTCACCTGACCCACTCAGCACATGGTCGTAAGGGCATGTTCTACGGTGACCACCGGACCAAGCCAGTCCTCGGTTATGAGCATGGACATAGGAAACAAGGGACTAGGCATGCCATCCTAACTTGGCGAGCGGGGTTGAATCCACGGGAGGGGGGAAAATTCCA
Organism: Belonocnema kinseyi; assembly: GCF_010883055.1. Classification (NCBI taxonomy): domain Eukaryota; kingdom Metazoa; phylum Arthropoda; class Insecta; order Hymenoptera; family Cynipidae; genus Belonocnema; species Belonocnema kinseyi. The sequence continues at coordinate 5,012,473 of NC_046657.1, forward strand.
TGAGTGGGGAGAGCCGCCATCTTACGATGTGTCATTTGATTATGCGCACGAGTGTTTTTGCCGACAAATTGTGCATGAAAATATAAACATGTGGGCGCTGCCATGTTTGTCGCGGGACATCAAAAGGTGGCGGACCTCCCCCCTCATTGCATCACCCCCGCAATGGCATGCCTAGTCCCTTGTTTCCTATGTCCATGGTTATGAGCATTTTTGTTGATGTTCACTATGACCAAAGGCAAAGATATATCGCCCTTAAAGTTTGGAATATAGGAAATGAAACAGTAAGTTGCGTTTGTGTATCTAGTTTGAGTAATAATTAAAAAAAAAAGAAATTATCGGAGTAAAAAATAAATGTGTAAAATTATTTTCATTTTCTTTGTGCTCATTTAAGTTTAAACGAATTGAGATATCGTGCTTATAATTTGAAAGATTAAATAAAAAAGCACTAAAAACGTTTGTATACATCAATGTGTTTATAATTTCAAGTAGAGTTTATTCATAAATTGGGAAAATAGGATATTACCACTCAAGTTGTGGCACCTTGCAGGTAATGTTTGGTTTGATGCATTTCTGATTTTCTGATTCCCGTATTTTGAGCACTGACACCAATTTTAGATTAAATCGTCTAAACATTCCAAAAAATTAATATTAACAATAACATTTGCACTTTAGCTGCAAATCAACAAATAAGTATTTGCACACACGCAACCTCTCATTATTTTTGGAGCATTTTTAGCAATTTCTAGTGGAGAAAAAAAGGAACTTTAACCGCCGATAAAAGAGAGATCACGTGACCAAGCTTGGTTAGGAATTTTTGTTTCGCCATTGGGAAAACGCAATGATATATCGCTTTTACATTTTGAAGTGTAGGAAATATAGGTCACGTGATCTCTACTTTATTGACGTTAAAAGTTTTTTTTTCTTCTAGAAATGACTAAACATGTTCCAAAAATAATGACAGGTTACGTGTGTGCAGATACTTATTTGTTAAATTGCAGCGAATTTGCAAATGTTATTGCTTATATTGATTTTCTAAAATGCTTAGGCGATTTAGTCCAAAATTTACGTTAGTGATCAACTTACGCTAATCCAAAATTTTAAATGCAACAAACCAAATATTTCTGCAAAGTAATACAACTCGATTGATAATATCCTATTTCATCAATTTATAAATAAACTTCATTTGAAATTATAAACATATCCATTTATACAAACGTTCTTTAGTGCTTTTTATTCAATCTTTTCAATTCTAAACACGATATCTCAATCTGTATTCACGTAGTTAGAACAAAAAAAAAAAAAATGAAAATAAATTTACACATTTACTTTTTACTCGGATAACTTTTTTCAAGGTTATCACGCAAAATAAATAAACAAACGAAGTTCAAACTCGGCCTTGGTCGTGGTCGGATGTGTTTGTGAGTGCGCTCTGTGTTTACATTGAACCAGTGTGCCGTTTTCTCTTTCGATTACTGATATTTGTAAATTTCGAATACTTGCGAAAATCTCTGCAATAGTGTATCTTACTGCACCCTTAAAACCATGGATGCCACAATTAGTGACATTACCCAACGTCAACCCACTTCTACAGTTTTGAACCAAAAAGATCCAGCAAGCTACACGAACAGCTATGCGGCTGCAACAGAAAGAGATTCATTCTCCAAAAAGGACCAAGCAGTCGTCATTGAAGCGAAACAGAAAATCTCTTTAAAGGAGTACAAAACTGTAATCGGAAAACTGCTTGGACCACATAATGTTACGAGGGTAGTTCAATAAGTCCTTAGAATGAAGTATAAAAACAATTTTTTTGGGGTAAATTTTTTTTTTATTTTTCAACATAATCTCCTTGGAGCTC
>NC_046657.1:5014427-5036105 GCF_010883055.1 Belonocnema kinseyi
CCGCTCTGAACTCGTTTTTTTCCATTTTTCTTAACGAACAATTTTTTTTTTCAATTGGTTATAAAAACACGTAAACTCAGAAGATGTGGACTGTGACTGCAGGTTAGGTTAGGATAGGTTAAATCTCTATGTAGGTTAAGCCGAAGCTGAATGAAACGGTACCGCAAACGCAACGGAACAACACAATGAGTTTAATTGTGTTACGTGAAGTTAAGTTAGGTTAGGTTTTTCTAGGTTAGGATAGGTTTGACCTCTTTGCAGGTTAAGCCCAAGCTGATTCAAACGGTACCGTAAACACAACGGGACAACACAATGAATTTAATTGTGTTACGTGAAGTTAAGTTAGGTTAGGTTTTTCTAGGTTAGGATAGGTTTGACCTTTTTGCAGGTTAAGCCCAAGCTGATTCAAACGGTACCGTAAACACAACGGGACAACACAATCAGTTTAATTGTGTTTCGTGAGGTTAGGTTAGGCTAGGTTAGATTTATTTCTAGGTTAGACTCGAGTCGACCCATTCGATGTAGCACACATTTGCTACTGGGAAAATATGCTTCCAGAGCTTTACGTGTAGTTCAATAAATTTCTGTTAATTCAGGTTGGGTGAGGTCAGGTTCTGTTGGCTAAAGTTATGTTAAATAAGTTGATATCAGGCAAGGGTTGATCCTTCACAGTTTTCGACATGTTTTTGAAGTGAAAATGTGGATCACTGGCATTATTTTGACATTTATTTGCCTCAGTGCATGATTTTTCGTCATTTTTTGAGGTTATGGCTCAACCATGACGAGATAGGTGATTCTTGATACCGAATTTGAGTTCAGCGCCCCAAAATCCATAGGAATACCTGCGTGTTGTTACCAGATCCGCACACTTTTTTTGTGTGGCTGTGTTACTTTCATGTGCCAAAGCAGAATCTAATCTGATCAATTTTTCAAAAGTTATCGTGCCTACAGAATACAGACTACAGACTAGAGATAGACAGACAGAAGGTCCATGATAAGATTTTTCTACTGGATATCAAATCTATACCGATTATCTCAGTGATATTTTTTAACAAGACACACATTCAGAATTTAAAAAAAATTTCAAAATTTAAAACTAATTTTTTTAAAGAGTTATAGAAATTTTAAACAATATATAATACAATAAACAATATACCTGCTAAACAGACTCACCATTATCCAATTCGAAAATACTTTTTTGTGCTGATTTTTGTTAAACTTATTTTTTACGAATAAACCAAAATATACTAAACCTATCTAAAAATAATCATGAACAAATTTTTCGATACTGTTTGACGAAACAGCTTTTGTCTATTGATTATTTTGTTGCCTTGTGTCATTTTTCAAACAATTTATTTTATTATTACTTTTTTTAAATAAACAAAAAACACTCTTCGCATGAAAAAATATTCATTACAAACTAGTAGCTCTTTCTTTGATGAGCAACTTTTGTTTATTCATTTTTATAACTTGTGGCGTTTTTCGAAAAGTTTAAGTTTTCAATTTTTATGCTGTTTTTTATAAACGTAACAAAACAACGTGTTCTATTAAAAAGTGATGAATCACAAATTTGCAGATCTTATTTGGTTTCGTAATTATTGTAAATTCATCTTTTTTGTATCTTAAATAGTTTGACGGCACAATGCAATTTTTAATTATTTTTCTTACGATCAAAATTTTAATTTTCGATTTACCACGAAAAATGAAAAAATTGATATAACAAACTTTCACGGATATCGAAATGCAATGTAAATGGAATTTTTACATTCAGTTTTCGACACTGATGAGAATATAAGAATAAGAAAAGAAAACACAATTTCTTGCGCTATATATATATATATTTCGAAAATAATCATCTGTGCATGCAATTTGTTTATAGAATAAACGATCAGCAATTCTTGGCAAAATTTTAAATAATATGAACATAAAACAAATAAAAAATTTAAACATAGCAAAATTTTCAGAAAACGTCATTTGCAACATAATTTCAGAATGTTCAGCAGAAAAGACGATTTATTTTCGCTTAAAACCGCCCAAAATGTGCATTTATATATATAATTTTTTTCTAATTTAAACAAACATTAGTATAAAGAAAACTTTGTCAGAAAATCTTATTGGCAATAGAATTCGAGCATGTTAAATAAACGATTTATTTCCTCTTCAAACCGCCCAAAACGTGCATTTTAAATTATAATTTGATCATAAAATTAAAAAAATATTTACGCATAGCAGAACTTTTTTCAGAAAAAATCATCAATATAATTTCATCGAGGTTAGAAGCTAAATTGTATTCTTTTCACTTAAAAACGCCTGACATGTGCATTTCTTCATGTAATTTGTTTATAAAATTGATAAGTATTGATGCATAGCAATTTTGTTATAAAGCATCATTAAAAATATAATTTTGATAAGATTATAAGAAAAAACGATTTATTTTCGCTTAAAAACGCCCATAATGAGCATTTGTTTATATAATTTGTTAAAAAATACAAAATTATTGTACACCAACATTTTTCAGAACACATAATTGGCTATATAGCTTTGGCACAAATTTTACATTTTTTAACTTAATTATTATTAACAAAGCTCAGGGTGGCCGCTTTTAATCAAGCAAAAAAATCCCCGCCATCTCCCAGTTTTTTCCCGTTCCGCAAATACTTTTCACAGACAAATTTTTTAAAAAATTAAAAAAAAAGAACTCTAAAGCCAAAAATGTTTTTATTTGAAGTAATAAAAATTGAGATGCAAATTGAGTTAAAAGATTAAAATTTGGTTTTTTAACTATAAATCCACTTTATCATTTTTACAGCTCTAAATTGAAGAATCAGTCATTTAAAAATTAAATTATTTTTATTATAAATGGTTTTAAAATCTTCAAAATGCTTCAAAATTTTAATTCATAATCTTGAAATATGTACAAGTATTGTTTAAAATTTTTTAAAATCTTAAATTAATAAAAAAAAATTTATAACTTCTAAACATCTTTTAAAATTATACGAATTTTTCCTTATATATATATTTAAAATCCTTCCAAATAAAAAAAAATGTCTTAAAAATCTTCCACATTTATTTTTGATAATTTTGCAAATCTTTCTAAATTTTTAAAAATATTTTCTTAAAATTAATTTTTTAAAATGAAAAATCATATTCAGTTTTCCTAGGAAATGTTTTTTAAAATTTGGCTTTAAATTAGCCCGTGAACTATTTGCCTCAAAATTTTGGTACGGAAAGTCGGATTCTGTCGGTTTAAATTATTTGAAATTTTTGATTAATTTTTTTAAAATTTCTAAATGTCTGTTTAACTTACTAAAATTTTTCTAAGAATAATAGTTGTTCAGTTCTTATTTATACATCATAATTCAACAAGTTGAATTAACAATTAAAGTTTTTAAATACAACAATAAATATTGTAACGTTCTACAAATAGTTTAGATTGAATTAATATTTGAAATCTGATAAAATCCTTCAATTATGAATATATTATTTTGAATTTATTTGAAAATTAAAAATAGTTCAAAAAGTTTCAATCGTGAGTTTAAATTTGGCTAATTAATAAGACCTTCCAATTGAACCAGTTGAATTTTTTACGTTTAAAAGATCACTTAATAATTTAGATTGACAGCTGATCAACTAAAAATGTTTTTTTTTATGTATATAAATTCTTTCATTTTAAACGCTTTTAATTTCCAATGGCTTAAGTCTCTAAAACTGTCTTTTAAAATTCTGTAAATTAAAATGTTCCTCTACAAATTAAAAATCCAAGATGGAAAATTTTGAAAGTAAAAGATTTTCGAATCAGGCATTCTAAAGTAGATGGTATCATGATTTAAAAAAGATGCAAATTTAATGAATTAGTTACAAAACGGTGCAAATCGAAATTGCAGATATTTTTGTTTTAAATTTCTCAAATTCCCAAACAAAGAACAGATTCCCCGTCATTCGCGCCTTATAAAATTTCCACTAATTTCCTGGTCCAGCGGCCACCCTAAAACTAAACGTTAAATTTTAACAATCTTACGAATATTCGTGAGTTTCAAAAGCTATTGTGATTATGCTAATGGAATTTGAAACTGGCCATATTTTTTTTTGTATTTCGACACCGCGAGAAATGTTAGAAAAAGAGGTTTGAAGAAAAATTGAAACTTAATTTTAACGGAAGAATCTAGTTCTGTAAGACTGGCCGGATGCGCGCATATCTTTGCCTATGTTTTCAAAAAATTATGGAAAGCACATAGACGAAAAACTAAAGCCTCTAGCACATAAAGAAATCAAGTTTTTAATGCAATTACCAATTACATATAGGAATTCAATACGACTTGTATCACAAGCGCAATTAAATATCAGTTATATAGTTTTTAAGCTAACAGTGTGGCAACATTTTGATTGTGAAATTCCCCAAGATTGAGCGTCGGGCGCCTACTGGAACTTCGATTATTTCTTCCCGGGTCAATAGGGTAACTTTGCCACTTTCCATGTTTATTTTCGCACGCTTTTTAACGCGATTATTATATGTGTAGATTCCAGCAAGAACATTATGACTCTCCAATATTGCGAAAACGTCACCATTAAATGTTGACAACACAATTTGTTCTTGGATCCGCATAGGCTTATATTTGTTAGTTGCTATTCTTATTTCAAGTGCTTTACCGACTGGAAAAGTGTATCTTCGAAGTACAAATACCCGGCGTATATTCGTATCGGGAATGAGTTGAATAAATCTAATTTGATCAACTCCACACCCCAATCCATTAGAAGAAGGAAGTCTTATAGTTGAAGCCGCAGACCTGGCCGGAGGATCACTCCTGACAAGATGATGCCTTTTGGAAGACCTAGATCTGACACGATAAGAAGACTCTTCAGGAGAATGAGACCGCTCAGGTGAATGTCTTTCAAAGAAATAGGAAGGTCTTCTACGAGGAACACCTGGAATAGGTTCGCCATTCGGTAAACATTCGAACTGTGAACCTAACTCTGAAACAAAAGAGAGGAATACATTTTGAATGTACGTTGTTATTTTATTATCCCCAGGTAGAGATCGATCCATTGATCCGAAAAAGGTTTTCAACGAAAGGTAAATTTGGTCCCAAATACTCATTTGCACCGAAAAATTTCGTCTCACTCTTACAGCTGAGTAGAGGTTCGTGATAGTGAAAACGAGACTTGTGGAAAATGACAATTTGCGCCCGAATTTCCTCTCACTGAAGAGCCCTGATTTACCCCTATTTTAATCAGGAGAATGGTCAAAACCTAACTAGCACAACACGTGTAGAAAGTCCTAGCCAGGACCCTTTGCGATTAGGCTAAGATTTTCCATTATTTGTTACTAGAAAAAGTACGTTCATTTATTTTATTTCCAATTTTTGATTCTAGTTAAGTTTTAATTTGAGCCCTAATTAAAATACAAGAGCGAAAAATCTTAGTAAGAAACTATTTGGGTATTAGTCAGTTTGGCTGTGTTCAAAAGTAAACATCGCGGACGTAGCAATCGATGATGAACCTTTTTGCAGCAACTGTTAGCAACGTTATGCACATCGTGTGCCCATTCCCACCAGTGTCCCCAATCTTGGGAACTTGTTTAAATGCGCTTGCGTCGCGACGACAACCCGATTGGCCAATGTTAGCGCGCTGATTTTAAATTATATAAATATTCAGATTTAATATTTATGATAAATAATTATTGAGAAATGCCCAAATAGAACTTTCGTGAGCCTAAAATAAGATATAGGAGTGACAGATACAAAAAATGCGATTTTAATAAAAAAGAGGTTATGAATTTTGAGTTCAGAGAAATAAATCATTTTTGTTTGTTCCAATGATTAATTTCCTCTCAGTCGAGTTTTGAAATTAAAAATTTGTTTATTTCTGAGAAGGTTACTTAAAATAAAATCACTAAAATTGCCAAATAATGAATTAAGAATAATTAATTACTGCACTGATAAATGTTATATCATACATTTTTTCAATAACTTGAAGAAGACCTGAATTACAATTACTAATTAGTTATTGTATAAATGTTATAAAATATATAATAGTGTATAGAAAATAATCAAATCATATGTATACTATTAAAAATAATATTTTTGCTTAAAACTAAAACTGCTTACATTACAAGTCCGATAACTGTCCAACTTCGGGGCTGTAGGGGCGGAAAATTCCAGGAATTGCGGACTTATCGAACGCCCGCTCTAGTAGCACGATATAAGGTGCACGCATGCGTAAATCATGGATGCAAATCATAAGCAAAATAGCACACGTAATGGGAGAATCACAATTAGTTTGCGTGTCGTACGTGTCATGACGTTTTAAGGGGAGCGTGCACTTATCGGGCGGCAAGTTAGCCGGCTTGTACTGTATTACCTTTAAATAAGTATTAAATCTGAATATTTATACTGATTCCCATAGGCAAAGTGGCGAAAGGACAATAGTAATTGCTACGTCCTCTAGGCGGCGCTCGTGTGAGTTCAGAATAAAGAAAAGAATTTGAGCAGGCGATAGAACCATACCAACAGACTTTAACATTTAATTAAATAATTGAACGAACTTACCTGTAAGTGAAGTTCGATTCTAGTGGTATGAGTGCCACCGAAAAATAGATCAATTTGTAGTTCCCCCAGTTTGTGCTTGCGTTGCCACAGTTTCAAAGAATAACCAAAAACAAAAAAAGCACTCCTGCTTCCTTCGCACGTTTGGCTGCTCATTATTTCAAAGAATGGCCGTAATCTTTATTAATAGGGCATAACTAAGAATTACAAAATTTAGTTAGAGGGCCAGTATATTTATATACCGGGTGGGACTGATCTATTCTTCGGTGGCGCTCATACAATTAGAATCGAACTTCACTTACAGGTAAGTTCGTTCAATTATTTAATTGTATTTCGCGCCACCTCCGAATAGATCAACTCGTAGATGTTGAAAGTAGTTAGCAGATTACGGCAACCAATCTGATAAGAAAAATTTATTACAAATTTTATCATATTTGGAGATGTTTATGTGAAGAATTCCTTACGAATATATTAATTAATTAATTAATTAAACACGAACTTAAATTAACTGTATATTAACAATTTAAGAAAGACCTAGCAAATTGCTGGTTATCCTTTACAATCTCTCTGTCATAAGATCTGGCGAATGTTTGAGACCTATCTGTCCAACCTGCCGTCTTTATAATTAGTTCTAAATCAACGCCACACCTTTTAGCGGCCGATGTGGACGCATGTCTTGTACTATGAGCTGAATAAATATCGGTATCGATACGGCTCTCAGTTAAGATTTTTTTAACCCAACGACTTAAAGTTTGCGAAGAAACAGCCTCATGGGGCTTTTGGAATGAAATGAACAATTCCTGTACATTACGTAACGATCTAGTTTTTACAAGATAGCTCTGTAAAGCTGAAGCTGCACATATGTTTTCTTCAGAGTAAAACGGTAGGACTAGTAAAGGCTGTGTTCTATTTTTATTCGATGTCTTAATGTGGTCGGGGATCTTAATCTCAATTGTCGTTCCTCTATTTCTAATGTTAACAATCTTTATTAATGAAAATGTTTGCATTCTGAGACCCGTTATGAGAGCGAGCAAGGTTACTAATTTCTTCGATAATTCTTTTAACCTTAGCTCCTCATTTGGAGGTATTTCTAAGAAATAATCTAATACTATCTTTGGATCCCAGGTGCTCTCATAACGTGGTCTTGAAGGTCGCAAACTGGACACCCCTTTAAAAAAACGCTTCACTCTAGGGTCCTTAGCGATTTCCGAGTCTACGATTAATGAGATTGCTGACCTTGTGGCGTTTATGGAGCTATGTGACAACCCCTTATCAAATTCGCTCGTTAGTAAAACTAGCAGGTCTGCTATCGGAGGATTACTATCAGACGAAGTCAAAAGATTGATATCCGGATTAAATTGAAGTGGTTTGCGAATCATTAGTGAATGAAATAACGGATACCAGGGCTGGGTTGGCCAGTTTGGTACTATCATGATTCCCTCCGCCTGATCTCTTTTAATTTTTGTAAGAGTTCTTAATATTATACTGAACGGCGAAAAAGCATAAAAGAAAACCGAACTCCAATTCAAGGTAAAAGCATCTATCGCCTCAGACCCAGGATCTCTTTTCCAGGAGATATAACGTATACACTTCGAATTCGTTCTACTTGCAAACAAGTCGGTTTCTGGGTTTCTAAAAGTCTTGACAATCTTATTGAATGCGGGAATAGATAGTTCAACTTCCGTTTCAGGTTCTAATTTTCGCGACTCGGCATTTGCTTCAAAATTATCTTTTGAACTAATATAGGAAGCAAAAATCCAAATATTTCGCTCCTCGCACCATTGCCAAATTTCTTTTGAGATCTTATTTAAGTCCTCGTACTGAACACCGCCCATTCTATTAATGAACGACACGGCAGTTGTATTATCTATTCTTAATAAAATTTTCCCATTATGAAAGTTTTTTGCTAAACTTTTAAGACCAAAGAAAGCGGCTTTGAGTTCTAAGAAATTAATGTGAAGTTTACGTTCAGACATTGACCATAATCTACTAGCTTTTTGATTATTACATACAGCTCCCCATCCTGACTTAGAAGCATCAGAAAAAATCTCTGAGCGAAACACAAGACCTTTGATAGAGGTATTACCAGATAAGATAGATGATTGCCACCATTTCAAGTCCGAAGGATTAAATCTTACAGTCATAAGAGCATTATAATTTTCACCATTTTCTCTTCATGCTAAAAATCGTTGTCTTTCTAAATTCTTTGTGTAGACCCAGCTGTATTTAATAGCTGGACAACAAGCTACTATAGATCCTAAGAACTGTGCGAAAACTCTTATACTACACTGCAAAGGTTTATTAAAGATCTCTAGCTATTTCTGAATATGAGATCGCTTTTCAGGGGGCAGTTCTAATGTCATAGATTTAGAATTATAACCGAACCCTAAGAACTTACATCTCTGTTCGGGATTCAAATGACTCTTTTTTAAATTTATTATGAACCCTAAGCTTTCTAATAACTCTTTACTTGTCTTTAAATTCACGTCACAGTCCTGATATGTATCTCCAAAAAGCAGAAAGTCGTCTAAGTAAAGAACCGAACTATATCCTAATCTTCGTAGATAAGAAACAACAAGTTTCATTAGTTTCGTAAACACTTGAGGGGCTGTACAAACACCAAAAGGAAGGCAAGTAAATTGATGTACCTGTCCACTGAATTCAAATCTTAGAAACTTTCTGTCCGATTCATGTATTGATAATAAATAATATGCGTCTTGCAAGTCTAGAGTTGACATAAAACAGTTCTGACTCACAAGACTGACAGCTGTTCTGTAGTCTTCGAGTTTAAAATTCTCTGATTGGATAAATTCATTGAGATCTTTAAGATTTAAAATGTTCCTAAGAGACTCATCAGGTTTCGGTAGAAGAAAGAAGCTAGAAATAAATTGATGATTTGACGGACTACATTCTTCTACTGCTCCTTTCGCTTTAAGTTGAGAGATAAGCGACATCATATTACATATCTCTATTTTGCCCAATTTGGATTTATGGACAGGTTTTAATTGGCAAGGAGGAGAAGAGAAGGGTATCCTATAACCCTTTATTCACGATAAAATTCGCGGGTCTGAGGCTAGAGCGTCCCATTTTTTTTTTAATAAACGTAATCTTCCAGAAATTATACTTACAGAAACGTCTAATGTCTCCTCGTGCTCTTGCACGGTGTCTTGTGGTAGTCCTGCTTGTGCTGATTCTGAGATCTCGGAGGGCCCGTGAAGGATTTCTTCTGCCCGCCCTGTGTCGAAAAATGTGGCTTCGCTTGTCGACGAGGCGGGCCCCTCCCGGATTTTGATGTCCCTGACATCCGAGATTTTGCAGATCTTAACACCTCGGCCGAATTCTCGAGCAGTTTAGCAGACTTCAAACTCTCTGGCAGATCCTTTCCGAATAGAAACAGATCCATCTTTGTAGCCTTTAGGGATTCCCTCCAAGAAGGATCCATATTAGCGATAATCAAATTTTTCTTTTTTTCTGACTCGCCGTATTGCAGATCAGTGAGCAAGCGACAAGCCTTACTTAGGATCTAAATCAGAGGATCCACAGTTTCTCCTTCTGGCTCTGCATCTCTTTGGAAGAGCGTCATAATCGATCTGCCTATAGCAGAATTACTAGCCGTCAAACTCTTTTGTTTTGACAGAATTTGTTCGTACCTAGAAAGGGTGTTTCAGCTCTTTGTAAAGCTAGCTTAACTTCGTCGTTGAGCTTTGGAGGGTCAATATCCAAACAATTAACCGGTGGCGGATATTTTAGGACGTTTAGGGCGAGTGTTGCTCTCTTTCGTCTGAAGAAAGGCCAATTTTAATAATGTCCTTCCAGCGGATGGCAATGTCCTCCAGGACAGCCGGCGCAAGGGACCTATCTTCCAGGCAACGTTTCCCAAGAGAATTAATAACGCCTTTTTTCATTCTATTATTTTGCGAATCAGCAGCTTCAGAAGTCACATGTTGCATCTCGAGAACACTCGAGAAATTTGCCGGAGGTGCCCAATTCAAAAGCGGTGACCCTTGTTCTCTTTCTAAAGTTGGTGGATGATCTACTTCCGGCTCCGAAATTTCAGGAGAGTATGCGCCATTTCTTGAAGTAGAGCGTGACCTTCGCCTTTTTCGACGGCTACCTCGATCTGTTTTAAAAACAAGTTCGCATTTGTAAAAAAAGGCAGTATTTTTCCACAATGGTTAAGAGCCATTGGATACGAAATGGGTCAGACCCAGATCTTTTCTGAGAGGTGAGACCTCACAGATCATTGGGTTTAAGATGGCGGCTAATACCTGATACACTGGAATCTCTTGACGAAGATGACAAAGTAGAACTCCTACGACGGCGGCGCTTATTCCTGTGTTTCGTCTTCAATTTTTTGATCACTTTAAACAATTCGCGCGAATAATCTTCGTCATCAGACGAATCACTACTGTATTTCCGCGCACTCCGTTTATGTTTACCCATCTCGGAATGATTTACACACTTCTTGCACAAAGAATAGAATGAGTAGCCAAACGTGCGAAAGAAGCAGCATTGCTCTTTTTTTTCTGTTGTTTTTTTTTGGTTATTCTTTTGAAACTGTAGCAACGCAAGCACAAAGTGGGGGAACTACGAGTTGATCTATTCGAAAGTGGCACGAAATAAAATTGTATTTGATCGATGATCGATTTGATTTTGTTCAATTTTCGGTTTGTGTTATTCTTGAAAATCCATTGTGAATCCAAGTTCATCACGTAAAAAAATAATAATTCTTGCAGCTACAGTGAATAATTATGTTTGTAATTCCTTATTATTTATGTATTTGTATCCGAATTAGTATGTGTTTGATTTTTAGAGAAGTGAGCAGAACCTAAAAAGCATTTTCTCGGTGGGTAATATTTAAAAAAAATTAAAAACAGTGAAATCAAGTATATATGTAAAAAAATTTGAAAACATATTTCAGAACGTAAAGTGTAAAGTTTCAGTGGAAATATCAGACAATGAATAATTTACTCGAACAGCAAATGTAAACTTGAATGAACTTTTTCCAGAAAAAAATCTGACGCTGGCTATGAGGAGGCGGGCTTCTGCATAATGAACCTCAGTGTCAATTTATCCTGAGAAAACTTGACACTTTCTAGACACTCTGGACACAAGGTCGATTAAAAGTAGATAAAACTTGTATGTACAAGTCATTAAAAGCATTGACATTCTACGTAATGCGCTCTTTCTCATAATTCATTTTCTTTATTTTTCTGGGAGCTTTAATCAGTACTCCCAAGTCTGAAGATCTACAAAATTGTTGATCTTTCAACCAAAAAAGATTCTTCAGTCAGAAAAGAAAACAAATTTCAACCATATTTGTTAGATTTTCAACCGGAAAAGGCAAATTTGCTCGAAATTAAATACATTTCCAACGCAATAATTCAACCAAGTAGTTTAATTTTTGATTGAGAAGATTAATTTTCTTCAGAAAAACAGAAGAATTCCTAACAAAATACAAATATGTTCAACCAAATTGTCAAATAGTTAAATTAAAAAGAAAATTATAAACTTCTAATAATTAATAGATTAGTTAATTTTAGAGTTGAAAGAATAATTCTTTACAAAATAGTTAAATTTCCAAAGGATAAAATGAATGTTCACCACAGTGAAACACTTTCGACCATAAAAGCTGATTTTTTGACCAAATATTCAATTTTTCATAATGTGCGCTTTAACAACACCGTCATTCGTATTTTAATATGACTGCAGGATACACGAAAGGCACTCTTATAATCGGGACGAATCAATTGCAAAGAAATATGTTAAATAAAAAAGTGAAAAATTGTTGAACATTGTTCTTCATTCTCCACTTTTGCATTCAATACGTTTTTATCGCGTTTGATTCGGTTCGATTGTCTAAGTTTCCGTATACTTTGAATCTTCGCGCTTATTCATTAGGGAAAGATGGGAAGGGGGGATCAGCGGTGTTAGAGCGCGGATATCTCTGGAATGTGCAGTAGTTATTCCTGTGTATTTTTAGGTTATGTAACGCCATTTCTCAATTGGAAAATACACAGGATCACTACTGCGCATGTCACAGATATTCGCAACTTGAAACCACTGGGAGGGATCGTTGCTGTAGAAAATAGTTCTTGCTACGTCCCCTTGGAGTCGCTGATGTTGCATTGTCACAATCTTTAAGTACCCCCTGCAAATATATGAGAGTGGGCACATCGTATTTATGCGACTCATCACTTGTTTCAAAAACCATTCATAGATATTTCACTGAAGATCGGATTATTAGAGGAATGCAAAATGCAAAATTAAAGAGAAGAAAACTAGCATTTGGCCAAATGTATTAGCAGGTGCGAGGCAGATGAATTTGCCAATATTCTAGCGTGGAAAGATCTTTTCGCGAATTAATATAAATGTTAATTAAATATCCGGTTTTAAGATATTGTGATGTTACTGAACCTCTGAATTTAAGTACAGTTGCTTGTAAAAATGGCTTAGGAGCAGTTTTGTTACGAGAAAATTGACTAGCTTCAGATGAAATTAAAGTTTTCACAGAATTATACTATTATATTTACCAATAGAATTAAATGTGATTGCCAATGTGAAGACCAGTGTATAAGCGATCTGCATTTTTTCAACGTAAAGGAAGAACTGTAGAATGTGATTATAAAGAATTTAGTAAGAAATTTAACAAAAGTATATTCTGATGCTTCATTACAGATTGCATAATATATCAAAAGTCGTTATCTCTAGAATATG
Organism: Belonocnema kinseyi; assembly: GCF_010883055.1. Lineage (NCBI taxonomy): Eukaryota > Metazoa > Arthropoda > Insecta > Hymenoptera > Cynipidae > Belonocnema > Belonocnema kinseyi. The sequence goes on from NC_046657.1 coordinate 5,027,687, forward strand.
CGTGTCGAATTCATAATTCTGTGATGTTTACATATGATTAAATTGTGTTTTAAAGACGAGTATTTAATTATATACTTGCTCAATATTGAGGTACAAAGTTCGATAAGTTCTTCCATTTTTTGTTTAAAAACTTTTTAAATCATATATGCTCTTAAAAAATATGAAATTTTTCTACTAGGGGTCATTCGTGAAACACCTAACAGTGATTAGTAGTGCCGATGGCGCTAAAAATATAGATAATTTTTCATTGTCTGTTTGGCGACCTTCATTTGTAGGTGATATTTAATAACGAAATAATTTGTTAACAGAGAATAAAATGTTTTTTTAAACATAATCAAGACCGCATAAAAATAGCTAAACTAGGATGGTTCTACGTAGGTATTCTTCAAGGTTTTAAAAAAAGGTCAAATAGTATTTGTCACAAAAATTTTCCATTAAAGTATTGTAACATACCAGCAAAGTAGAAGTAATTAACAGACTCTACGAAGTTTGAAAAATTGTTTGGGTAAACTGCACCCACAGTGACTATCTAGGGTTAATATTTATGTCGCCTGCTGGAGGCAGAACCTCTCAGACATATAAAATAGCGCGCTGTGTTTAAATACGAATTCAATGTGATTTAGGTTTATAGGGCTTTAACAATAAAATTATTAATTGAATCAAAATAAGGGCTTGCCGAGAAATTGTAAATTGAGATGGACTTGGTACATCGTAAAGCAAACTGACTCTGTATCTTAAAGAATGTATAAATTTTAAATTCCATTAGATGTTATTTTTTTCACGTGTTATAGAAAAGTGTTAATTATTTTAGTTCGGTTTTAACTCTCGTTTGGAATGCGGGATGAGAATAATAGAACGTACTTTGAGTTCATGTCGAAGGAAATTCGGTGTAGCTTTGAAATTTTGTGCAGAATGATTAAATAAATAAAGAGAGCTTTGTTTAATAATTAGTTAAAGCCAGAATTTAAGTACTCTTATTAGTAAGGAAATTGTAAAATAAACTAACAAACTTTTATTGCTATAAGTGATTTGACGCTTTTGATAGTGAAGCGTGAAATGTGATTTTAACATGAATTAGAAAAACGGTTTGAACGGCACTTGTACAGGAAATAAGTTGGGTTGATCTATCATCACAGGTTAGGTTTACGCGGAAGAGCAATGGATCGCTGCGCCATTGGGAAACCCGCGAACAGCATCGACATTCGCGATCAGATTTTGATTGACACGGGAACACGGAATCTTTGTCGCCGTTCTCTCTAAATTAGTTTTCGTAAAGTCAGACTTAGAAAATTTTCACCCCGAATATTAAGAAAATATATAATATTTCACTTGAAAACCTTCGCCTTTTTATTCAATTTGCCTTAACTACTACATTTAAATTGTCAAAATTAACTATAATTAATAAAAAAATTTTAATGAATCGAAGAAATCCCTGGAAATTGTTCTGAATACTAAATTTTTGCGGAAAAAAATATTGAGGAAAAAGTATTGAAATCCCTATTCGAAAATTCTGTGATCTTGAAACCGCACATCCTGCAAATCGCTCAAACAATTACTGCATTTGTTCCATTGACTAATGAAGTATCTATCAGACAGCTTGCGAAAATTCAAATTAGAATTTCTAAGCGAGATATTTCTTTATATACTCGTACATAAAATTGTCAAAATTGGCAGCATATGGATAATTCTCTGTAACCTTTAGATTTGACGTCCTCAGTGCATATTGATGTTAGATGATATCATTAAAGCTCGCTGTCGTTACCTTGACATTTTGTATTTCAACACACCGAAAAATGGTTGAACAGAAGAAAGACAGAAAGAAATAACAGAAGCGAGAGAAGAACAAAGTAAAAAAATAAAGCTATGAAATAAAGAAAATAGGGTAAATCACCTCAATTTTAGAAAGTTAGAAAATTATTCAATATGATTGTGCGGCGGGCAACTACTGGAGTTTCAATTGTTTCTTTTCGGGTTAATAGGGTAACCGTGCCGCTTTTTATATTAATTTTTGAGCGTTTTTTATTGCGATTATTATATACATGCATTCCAGTTATCTCGTTATAACTCTTCAATATTGCAAAGACTCTCCAATATTGCAATAACTCTCCATATTGCAAACAGGCCTTCCTAGAGAAGACCTGGACCTGGCACGAAGAAGAGGCTTGGTGGGACCTGGACCAGATAGGAACAGGAGGCGTGGCAGGAACAAGAGAATGCTCAGGTAAATGTCATTCATAAAAATCATACGGTCTGTTAAGAGGAACACCAGGATTAGTTTCACCATTTGGTAAACATTCCAACTGTGAACCTAACTCAGCAACAAAAAGGAGAGAAATACATTTTTTATGTATGATTATATTTTACTATTTCTATGGAGAAATCGATCTATTTATCTTTATTTTAATTAGGTGAGTAATCAAATCCGCACTAGAAAAATACACATAGTAAGTTCAAGTCATGGCCCTTCACGAAAACGTTAAGATTTTCGATTATCTGTGACCAGAATAGCTATGTAAGTCTATTTAAGCCATAATAATTTTGAACCCAATCTTTTATCTCTATTCTTTTACTAAGAGGAGTCAATATTTTTCGTTCGTATTTTATTATTTCTTCCATAGGAAAATCAGTTCTACTTTAAGTTCTTTTCGCTTTTACATGAACCTACTGATCAATATAAAATATTTATGAATTTGAACTTTGAGATGTTGGCACACTCGACGTCGAGTGGGTCACGTGACCAGATGCCTACCTTAACAACACTTTCTAATTTCCTAACTTATTTCCATAGAAAGTGTCGCATTGATTTGAAAATTTGAGACACTAAATGAGAAACACGGCGAAAGGTGGGCCTGGTCCTAAATTTTAATAATTATGAAAAAAAGCAACAAAAAAAATTATTTACAAAAAAAAATTGTTTTCATCATTATCAAAATTTAGGACCAGACTCATCTTCCATAGTGCTTCTGATTTATTACCCCAAATTTTCTACTCGATGTGGTGCCTAGTGTGAAAATAAGTTAGAAAATAAAAAAAGTTTTTGTAAGGTACGAATCTGGTCACGTCACTCACTCATCATATGGCCTTAAGCCCAGATTTCTTTTTTCTTGATGCTCGCAGGGTTGCGCGTCCCCACTTGCGCTACTTTGCGTGGGTGAGAGATATTATGACTGCGCGTTATTTTGCGCTTAGACGTTGAGGTCCACTCGCAAGTTTGTACAAACGGTGGTATTTAAGCAGGGGTTTTGCTCATGTAGCTTTTAAGGCGAACATTTAATTATAAACTTCGTTAAAGTTGAGTTACAAAATTCGATTAATTCTTCAAGTTTTTGTTTAAAAGCGTCTCACGTTTTATATGCACTCAAACAGATCTAAAATATCTCTACTATGGGCCATGCTACGTCAAACTTCATAAGCTTTCTCCACTAGAATTTCGATTGAAGCACGGTTCCGGAAATTGCTGGCCTTGGCCTTGACGCTTAATCGAGTTCGTCCGAATGTAAACACTCAGGGACGTTAGAACTTTTTTCTAATATCGCCCAATACAAGCGCGTGAGTACCCGTGCACTGTGCCTTTATCACGTACTTCGGATGTTTCAAGATTAATTGAATACCCTCTCTCGACCCCGAGAGGCGCCACTTTTGGCCGGAAACAGCCGTGGCAGCAATTCGAGGAAAACGTAAATCGAACCTGCTTTAATCGAAACTCCAGTGCATTCTGAATTGGAAATATAGGGGTCATTTCACGGGAGTTTTACCCCCTAAATTTTTTTGTGTGAAACTTTTTAATACGTTGTTTTTTATTTCAATATGATGTGCAAAATTTCCAAAAAATAAAATTTTTGAAACTTATCGTTTTAAAAAAAAGTTATCGTTCTAACTGTAACGGCTTCAGCTAAAAACGGATAATTAAATAACTATTCATTTCTCTACTTTGAAAATTTTTTCAGTATATTCTGGAATGTGCTAGGAATATTAATGAAAAAAGTCAAAAATTAGGTCTTTTTTATCAACCTCTATTTGTTTATAAAAATAAATAATTTAATTATGAAAATCCAATTGAGAAATTTTTCACTATACTTCATTTCGAAGTTCGGTATCAACCGCATATTAGATGAAATGTTAAAAGTTTTATTTGATAAATACTTTTTCAGATAAAAAAGTTAAGACAGTTGCTTTTTTTTTAACAAAAATTATCAAAAATTGATTTCTTGGAAATTTTACATATCATATTCAAAAAAGAAATACGAATTATCTATTTTTCAACAAAGAATGAAAAAAAATTTCATGCAAAAACAAAACTTAGCAGGTAATACTCCCGCGGAATGATCCCTATACAATTGAAATTAAAAAGTTCAAATTCTTAAATTCATTAAATGTTTAATGATTTCAAATTTCAAACGTGAAGTTCTCTTTAATTTATTTTTCATGCATTATCTGATACTACCTATTTTGATAATTTTTATTAAAATTGTGAATATTTTAAAATTGAGGCACTTTGAATTAGAATCATAAAACTAAGTCATTAAAGATTAGTTTATTCTAAATTTTGCATTTTGCGGAAACGTACTTTCATGAACTTCAAATAGTTTTAAATAGGTTGCCATCAATACTACATAAAAAAATTCATTTTTTTACTTTTGATCATCTCTTCGTACTATCTGAAACACCGTGCGGCGGGCCCGACCATCACACTACGCTACTCTAACGATCAGGTTCACAGATTCAAGACTAGGTAGATGTGAATCGCTAAAATTTAGCACCACACGGCAGCTTTACCACCTTACATTGACAGGAGGAAAGAAAGAAACACCTTTAAAACAAACAGAAAGGTAGGGTTGTTGACACTGGGTAATTAACATAAGAATGGTCAGAACATGCCACCACGAGTGTCTACCGTGCGCAAGATCCATCCAGCCGACTTCAATGCGCACGCGCCCTGCAGCCGTCGGCTGCGCTGGACCACGCTTTATTTTCAAATTTATCAAACTGTTCCTTGTACCTTATGATAGGCAACTTAGCCAAATTCTATTTAGATAATAGCAAACTAGCAAACTCCAATACCCGATCGCCGTTATGTCATGTGATTGATCTCATGTTGAAGAAATGCTTATATTTTAATTTGTAAAATAGAAAATCATCAAATTATAATTATATAAAATAAAAATTAAATAAATAAAATTAACTGAATTAATATAATTACATTTTGCTGAGATTATTTTTTATTTCTATACATAATACATTTTATACATATATTTATGATTTTAAAATTTAATAATCAGAAGACTGTTGGTGTTTAAATAATAATTGATTATTTCTGAGCTTATGAATGATATAAGTCTCTGCCTAATGTAGGACCGGCAGGACTGTTTAATTTGTTAATAGGTAATTATTCTCGGAGAGCTGATTTCTGTACATAAGTGGGCTTTGATTTTTGTGTCTTAATTTGTTTTGTTTTTTTGTCTAATTTTCGGATTGAACGGAATAAGCGTTGCGGTTGAATTTTTTTATTATGTAGTGAATTCGATGGTGGGAAATCAGTTTTGTTTTCTGCCTCAACTGGAAATAATGATAGGTCCTCGTTCACCGACACTTGAGTAACTGTGCCCTCTACATTTTACAAATTTATTTGCTTATTTCACTAACATAAGCTACTGCGACTGAATTGATGTTACAAGAACATGACATTGCACTCAAACGTGAACTTTTGCACACAAATTTTGCAAACCGGACAGATCAATGGACATTCATCACAATTTCCCTCAGAATTTAATTGTACTTTATAAGGACCTCGTCCTTTTTAGACACTTTCATTAACATAGATTATTCTGAAATATCATTTACGCAGGGTCTGTGATTTGTCATTATTATTTGCATTCTCTTTGTTCGCTTATTTTTTATTATTCGTATGATTCTTTCGAACATAATATTTTGACTCAAACGTAGCAGCATATCTGTAATGTTATCGAGACCTCTTCTTCTGACTATCATTAAAATAATGATACTTAATCTTTTTGTGAAGAGCTTCTAGAAACATGTTGGTGTTTAGCCCTTAGCCGAGGCGAAAGCAGTAGGCCCACAGTTCGGTATTTCCAGCATACTACTGACTCAAATACCTTCCATAATCTTCAGTTTCAGTATCTGGATGTAAAAATCATGTAAAGCGTCGAATAATTTTTTTTATCAGTTTCTTATAAGAGTGTCCTATACACGTCTGATAAATTCCTTCCATTCTATTTTTTATTTTTAACCTCTAAATAAATATTTTAGTATAGTTTCTGTCAACGTGCTAAGTACAATGTAAATGGTGTTTTGGAATATCAATGACGGATATCTAAGCATTCTACTATGCTGAAGCAACATACGTCATGAACACATCGGATCCGTGACAAAAAGCCCAAACGACAAAACGCCCGCCCAATGAATCGCCCTCCGTGAAAAAGACCCGCAAATTAGAGAGCGAGTAGGGGCGTGCTTATACATTTATTTATCGCGATGAAGCGAGTCGCTCTCTAATTCGCGGGCCTTTTTAACAGAGCGCGACTCTCATGGGGCGGGGGCTTTGTCGTTTGGGTCTTTTGTCACGGATCCGAACACATCTGGTTCCAAAACTCCAACTACATTCTTTTTAGTCCTGAAAAACTGAATCATGGGTTTTACTGTCAATCCCAGAACTGAGACAGAAGATTATCGGACATCCTGCGTTTAACTAATGAATTGTTATCATAGTTGTAAGCTAAAAAATTATATTGGTTTGTTTCAAGTGTACTTTCGAGAAAAACTTTATAATTCGCAAATTCAACTATGACCTCTCTTTGGTATTTAGTAATTATAACTACAGTAAACTTCCACTTATGTCCCCGCACGCCTAGTCTTCCTGCCTCTATACGCACCTATTTCCCCGTGCGCAGTTCCTTCACCATCCACCAAGCTCCCTATGCGGGCTAGACAGTCACGCTCGAGAGAGGGGGTGACCAATTAAAACGAGGCCCGAAGAACGGGAAGTTTGAATTGAGTATTTTAATATGACGTCATGGAAAAGCAGATAACTTTTTCGAGCAAATATTCAAAACGTAAAACTAACGCATATATGTCAGAATAGTAAAATTCTTCAAGTGTAAAATGTATTTTCTCAGGCATGTTTCATTCTTTTGTCGACCAAAAAGTCGTTTGCAGTGTTACCTAAGTACGAAAGAGCATGTAAACTTCCTGGTGGCTGACATTTCCACCTATCATAGCAAGGTACATTTGAAAATTAAGACGTTTATAACTTACTTGTACTTTTAGATTATTTTATCCAAAAAAGTTGTCTACATTCCTATGTGGAAGATTTTATACGTTTATGAACAGAGGTCAACAACTGTGCTAACCTTCCTGACACTTCAACCTATCCGTCCATGACCGTGAGCTCATGTTGGAATACTCAATATGCCGCAAAATATTTGAGTCGTTTTTTGATTCTATTATATTAATTTTTAGTTGGAAAATTGTACAATTTCAAGGAAATTAAAAATCAGTCACGCTAATTAATCTCATGCTAACGGACCGCGACTGCTTCAACTGCAACAGTAAAGAATTCTTGGACGTTCGTAGTTCTACCCCACAGCCCCAAACACATAGGGTGATACCACTCCTTACTATTCCTTCGTGCAGCCGAGATATCAAGCACAAACCACGTAGGATAGGTGTGCCTGACGAATGTTTGCATTGCACCAAACGCGCACCTGTTTGACATAACTCGCCATAAATTAAAGACTATGCTCTAGAACCGACCTGGTGTGATATGTGACAGAATGCAAAAGTTGGGAACTAAATTCTATCGCGCATAACCATGATGACGGATTAGCGGGAGAATTCAAATTAGTTCACGAATATACGTGATGTAACTAGGGTGGAATGAAGTTATATAAATGTTACAAGATGGCAATATACGTCAAAACAATACCTCTATCTGTCTTAGGGTTAAAATAATAATTATACGTAGAATAAACGGAACTTCAAGTCATCGCTATTTTAGTACCAAATATGAGTCATAGTCAAGTATCTTTATGATATTAAGGCGCAATAAGACAAATGTAAAACGCAATAGCTAAGGACTTTGGACTTACGAATTTTTATATTTCAATCTTATAATGAGTCACATTATGACTCATTTCCTGTAGGCGGAGTGAAATGACCTACTTTACTATTGGATAAACGATCGGAAAATTCCATGACGTCAGCATTTCCATTGGTTTTAACCAAAAAGAGAGGGAATCCCCACCCAAAACGAATGTAATAAGTTCGCTTGCACAGCGGGAAAACGGAAGATTTTTTGTATCTCGGATCGGCAATTTTTACCTTAAACCTGCGAAAATTAACTTAACAAATTTAAATTAAATCTATTCTGAGACTATGTAATAAAAATCAAATCTCAAATAGA
>NC_046657.1:5036205-5043519 GCF_010883055.1 Belonocnema kinseyi
TAACTTTGAGGAGATCTACAAATTTCATGGTTTCTAAGAACAGAAGACTGCTTTCCGGATTAAGAAGAAATTGGATTATCAGTTATTTATCAAGAATCTCCGCAGGATGAACAGGTTGTAAAGCGATAGGAATTAGTAAGCAAAAATGACAAAATTAAGCTAATTGTGAGTCCAAGTAAGTCCGATTATTTTAAAATGCCACGTTTTGAGAAGCGTTCTGGTCTTAGAAGCGCAAGGGGGTACAAAATCCTACTAGAAATATGAAAAATGAAACAGAAATTCTAAGAAGTAGATTAAGTGATGATAATGTAATTAACAGGAATAATTCTAACGAAACACTGATTGAGCCTCATCCCAGTGTTAGTAGTATTAATAATGGTAGTAATGGTACTAGAACTGTTTCAAAGGATCCTTATGAAGCCAATGAACATTTGGGAATTGTTCCAGATGAGGGAGAAGTAGCGCAAAATAATCCTACAATTTTAGGACCAATGAGGGCGCAGGCCATTTTGCATGTATCCAGGTTGGTAAAAGACATGGTTCCAGAGGTTGATGGTACTAATATATCCGTGACCATGTTTGTGGAACATTGTCAAGTGGCCCGAAGCATGGTAATACTTCACAAAATTCCATACTTGACTATGTTAATTCGAACCAGGGTAATAGGAGCTGCGCGCAAACATATTCAAAATAGGGCAGGGATCACTCTTGAAGAAATGTTAAAAAAACTTGAGAGAATTTATTTACCAAAATTAGACCTCACTCAATTATCACAAGAATTAATTATGGCTGTCAAAAAACCAAACGAAAGCATAACCGACTTTGGGGCACGGCTTAATCAAATATTAGATGAATTAATTAATATAACTTTGGAAAAAACTTCGGGGGCAAAAGGAAATGAAAGAATAGAAGCACATAAAGAAAGTGCGATAGCTACTTTCATGAGGGGATTAAATAGAGAGATATTCGCGATAATAAAAAGTAAAAATCCTGCTACTTTGGACGAAGCAATAGTGATGGCATCTCAAGAAGAGATTCAGTTTAAAAGCTGGGATAGGGCTCATTCAGAAGAAATAGGAAAAATTAAACCTGATTTCGATTCAGACTTTAAAATGGGATCAAATCCTCGTAAGAGGGTAGCGCACGTTATTACTGAGGAAAATGTAAACAAAAAAAGGAATATTCAATGTTACGACTGTAAAGAAACAGATCATTTTCGGCGTGAGTGTCCTAAACGAAAAAATTATAATGTAAACCAAGGCAAAGAGAGGGAAAATTTCACTTATCGTTTTAGGTTGAATCATGATATTAGTAAATGTCATATGAAGGCGAAGAACGATAGGGAAAGAATGCGAAATCAAGATTTTAAGAATCAACATTTAAACTCGAAACAGGGTCATCCTACAGAGGGCAGGATGCCTCAGGAAACCTGACCCTCTCAACCCGCGTCGTTCTTAAACTCGGGGAGAATAATGGTATAGAGCCCGCCGCGGTGGTAGAATTACAACATTATTTTTTTCAGAAAGGGAAAGCAAAATTATTGATAGACCATGCGCTAGTGTAAATTTGATTAAAGAAATAGCTACGGGAAATACGGGAACATGTTTTGAATTTGATTGGAATCGGATCCAAAGGGAAAGCAAAATTATTGATAGACACAGGCGCTAGTGTAAATTTGATTAAAGAAATAGCTACGGGAAATACGGGAACATGTTTTGAATTTGATTGGAATCGGATCCAACATGGTTCCAACACAGGGTGAAGTTAAAATGCTACTCTGAGGCGTAGAAACATCCTTTCATGTAGTTTCAAAAGCTTTTCCTATAACTGAGGATGGACTGATAGAAATAACTTTCCTTCGGAAACAGCGAGACATTCTTAATTTTGTAGATGATGGTCTTCATCAGGGTGATGAAAATTTTCCATTGACGTGTTACTCCACTATTAAATTGCCTTCAAGGACAAAACAATTAGTACAGTTATCAGTAAATGGACCTAATATATTTGAGGGTTATGTAAAACGTCTTGATTATGGTCCTGGAATTTTTGCAGGGGAATCTTTGGTTAAAAGTGAAAACGGAAAAATTAGAATTTTCATCATAAATTCTACTCAACAAGATGTAGAATTGACAGTACCACCGGTTGAACTTGAAGAATATACAATAATACCTCCTTTAGCAAGATCGTGTGGTAGTTTAGAAAGTGTAGAAGGGCAGAAAATTTTGGCATCTAGATTTTCCGAATTATTAAAAATTCTTGACCTTAAGGATTTAAATGAAGAGGAAAAATCGAGTCTTTTTCCCATTCTGTTAGATTATTCCACTCAATTTTATCTACCTGGAGATAAACTAAATTCAACTACGGCAATTACATATAAAATCACTACTGTCGATAATAGACAAGTTTTCATCAAAGATTATCGTCATCCTCCCGTACACAGAGATGAGATATTAAAACAGGATTAGATAAACAGATAAAGCAGGATTAGTTCAACCATCCGTTTCACCATATAATTCTCCTGCAATGATTGTCCCTAAAAACCTGATCCACAAGGGAACAAAAGGTGGAGAATGGTAATAGATTACAGAGCCGTGAATGAACGAACTGTAAGCGATGCTTATCAATTGCCAAATATTGTTGAAATTTTAGATCAGTTGGGAGGAGCGAAATATTTTTCCGTAATGGATCTTGCAATGGGGTTTCATCAAATTCCTATGGATCCGAAATGCCGTCAAATAACAGATTTTACAACCCCTTACAGGCATTACGAGTATCTTCGAATGCCTTTTGGACTGAAAAATGCTTCAGCAACCTTTCAAAGACTGATGGACCAGGTTTTGACCGGTCTACAAGGTCTAGAATTATTTTTCTACATGGATGACATAGTCGTTTATGACTCTTCATTGGAAGAACATTCCAGAAAATTGAAATCCTTACTAGGGCGATTAAAAACCGCGGGATTAGCATTGCAACCTGAGAAATGTTTTTTCTTGAGACCTGAGATAATATATTTAGGACATGTTATTACTCTGGAGGGTGTTAAACCAGATCCAAAAAAAATTGAGGCTGTAAAAAAAATTTTCTGTTCCAAAAGGGAAAAAGAACGTAAAACAATTTTTAGGTCTCGTAGGATACTATAGGAAATTTATTAATAACTTTGCGAGAATTGCAAAACCTCTTACTTACCTTTTAAAAGATAAGGTCGAATTTAAATGGACAAATGCATCGAATTACGCTCTTGGTGGTGTTTTGAGTCAGGGAGTTATTGGTCAGGATTTACCCATTGCATATGCTTCCAGAATCCTTCAGAAAGCTGAAATCAATTATCCAACAATTCAAAAAGAGTTACTTGCAATAGTGTTTTGCGTGAGGCATTATAGACCTTATTTATATGGGCGAAGTTTTTTTTCAGTAACAGACCATAGACCTCTTGTATGATTGCATGGGTTGAAAGATCCTATTTCAAGATTAACTCGGTGGCGTATAAAACTTAGTGAGTATGACTATGTAATAGTCTACAAACCTGGGAGAATAAATTCTAATGCAGATGCCTTGTCGAGGAATCCACCACAGGGTGACGGTGATTCGTCGTCTTCTTCGGTTGAACTGGATGGGTCCGCTTCGATTACGGCTGGTCGAGAGTGTGTTTGTCTTGTTTCCGCCGGGGAGGGGGATCGAATTGTCAGTCTGGACTACTGTGTCGAAGAACTGTTTGACGGAGTGTTTGCCAGATTTGATGACCTCAACCTGTATAGCGCTATAGAAATAAAGATAATACTCCGATACAGTATGAAAATGCTGGAGAGTATGCTCAGAATAGCCATGATAATCACATTCTGACGGTTCAGACTCCGGTACAGCATGAAAATGCTGTAGAGTGTGCTCAGAATGACTCTCAAGGACCTCGTGCTCCACCTTACTACGTCTGGTGGTCCACATATTCAAGAGGTTATCGGCATGATGTCTTGACCAATGACCAAGAGATGGTGGATTTTCCGTCACTCTCCCGAGGATGGGAACATGTCGACGATCCGGATAGTGTGGAAAATAGTATTTCCGGTGTGGATGGTGCCTGTGTAAACGGTGAGGAAGATTCAATGGTTGCAAACTCCAACAGTTTTGACACCGATAGTTGTCCTCGTGAAGAAATTTCTGTCAGAGTAGTGTCTGAAGCATGTATAAGTTACAGTAAGGACAAGTTATACATGGGCAAGGGAGAGATAGTCCATTTTATCTCTGCAGATGGTGATAATTCCTGTGAAGCAAACAACGAATTAGTAGAGCACAAGCTATTGTCTCCGGATGAAATTAGAAAAGAAAATTCTAATGTAGGTGAGATAATAGTTTTCTTGAAAAATAATAGATATATTTTCAGCCTGATTGTGCATGAAAGACAAGGCGATCAAGTCTTTCTAAATCAAGTCTCTAAAACTGTGTTAGCATTGAAAAAGGCCATGATTAAATTAAATGTGAAAAGTGTCAAGGTACCTAAATATGGAAATAATTTTAGAAATTTATCTTGGACTGCTGTTGAACAGGTCTTTAGACAACACTTCTCTGGAACTGGGTTGTTAATAGTAGTTTCTTCAGGTGAGATAATTATTCCACCAATAACTCAGCGAGATGAAATTACTCGGGAATTCCATGAATCAGTAGTCGGAGGTCATAAGGGCATGTCCAAAACATATTGGAAAATACGAGATAAATATTATTGGGGAAACATGAAAGCGGATGTACAAAGAATTGTAGGAACCTGCAAAATATGCTATAGCCGAGCAGTTTATTTCTCGATATGGCTGTCCCCAGGTTATACACACCGATCAAGGTTCAAATCTTATTAGTAGGGTAATGAAGACCTTTTGCAAAATATTCCACATAAAAAAGATTCAATCAGTCGCATATCATCCCCAGAGTTTGGGTTCGCTTGAAAGGAGTCGTCATACTCTAATAGAGTATTTAAGAAGTTTTGAGGGTTCAAAAAATTGGGATGAATGGTTAAGATACGCTGTTTTTTCTTATAATACCAGTGTACATGAAGCTACTGGCTTCACCCCCTATAGTCTTGTATTTGGAAAACAGGCTAACATACCATCCAGTTTTTCAACGAAACTACCGGATAAAACATATGTTGGTTATTTAAGGGATCTTTTCGAAAATCTGGATAATTGTTAATCAATGGCCTTCCAGCGAATCCAAAAGGCGAAACAAAAATCTAAATTATATTATGATCGAAAACAAAATCCGAAGTTTTTCAAATCAGGAGATCAAGTTTATTTAAAAAATATTATCAGAAAAGACAAGAAATTTGATCCATGTTTTTCAGGACCTTTTATTTTAGAAAAAACAATAGGCGAAAGAAATGCCTTAATTCGACTAGGTCCGAACAAAACTGCAATCGTGCACGTGGACAGATTAAAATTGTGTTCATACCCATGTGATGATCAATGTGACAATCATTTAATAAATCGGGAATAATCAGCCAGGCACTTCGAAACATTGAGAGACGAAATTTTCGTACTGAATAGAGAAGTCTCCGTTTTTCAAAAATGCCATAAGTGAAACCTTGTTGTTTATAACTAGATTTAAATAACAATATAAAATTGAATGGTAAAAAAATTGGATCACAATGATCGAATCCTTTTGAGGGGTGAGAAGATGAGAAGTTAGGGCTATTTTCAATCATTCTTCCATTAGGAATTGTTTTAAATGGTTCCTTCATTTCATAATACCCCAATAAAATTTTCTTTTGTTTGCAAAATGTTATGCATAAATTAAAATTTTAATTTAATTAATAAATTATGTATATATAGGTATTCAAAATTTTGTTAACAAATCATAATAATGTTCCAAATTGTAGAAGCTGCTTATCTAAAAAAAAAATTTCAACTTGAATATACACAAAGAAATAGTTCTTCTTAAGAATAATATAAAAAATTAATAATGAATAGATTTGGAACACTTATCTGAATATATAATTTCAAGATTCACCAGCTTACTTTCTTAACCTGTAAAATAAAAAGGAGACGTTAATTAAAAAAAATAAATAAAAACAATAATTAATGAATTAATCATGATCTTACAATGTGGAGTACATTTGAGAGAAGTAGCTGAGTCGCAGCAATCTAACAGAATTTAAATCACGATAATTTCGCGGTTAGTAATTATAAACCTAACCTAAAATTTTTACGGAAAGGATTTTAATTTTAAATAAATTAAATACGAAATGAAGATTTGTATGAATGAATCTGGATAAAAGTTAGTTAATTATAAAAACCAAAAACAAAAGGGATTTTATCTTAAGGGATAATATATATATATATTTAAATGCACATTAATTTCATGAGTTAGATTTAAGATCATTTAATCTCATTGGGTCATTCAAATACGCGCGCCCCTTCCACTTGTTGATAGTTTGAGAGGCGGCAGGATAGAAAACATTCTCAGTTTGAAATTGATCCTGATACAATATACACTTTAAAGAAAGAAAGAAAGAAAGAAAGAAAAGGAGAAAATAAATAGGTGAACTGACTTTTATCTGATTAAGACATTAGAAACAATTTATTTTAGAAATAAATATAAATAACATAACGTTAAAAGTTGTTTAAAAATAGGAATAACATCTCTTAAAATTAAGGGGGAAGGTGTGATATGTGACAGAATGCAAAAGTTGGGAACTAAGTTCTATCGCGCATAACAAAGATGACGGATTAGCGGGAGAATTCAAATTATTTCACGAATATACGTGATGTTACTAGGGTGGAATGAAGTTATATAAATGTGACAAGATGGCAATATATGTCAAAACAATACCTCTCTCTGTCTTAGGGTTAAAATAATAATTGTACGTAGAATAAACGCAACTTCAGGTCATCGCTATTTTAGTACCAAATATGAGTCATAGTCAAGTATCTTTATGATATTAAGGCGTAATAAGACAAATGTAAAACGCAATAGCTAAGGACTTTGGACTTACGAATGTTTATATTTCAATCTTATAATGAGTCACATTATGACTCATTTCCTGTAGGCGGAGTGAAATGACCTACTTTACTATTGGATAAACGATCGAAAAATTCCATGACGTCAGCATTTCCATTGGTTTTAACCAAAAAGAGAGGGAATCCCTACCCAAAACGAAGTAATAAGTTCGCTTGCACAGCGGGAAAACGGAAGATTTTTTGTATCTCGGATCGGCAATTTTTACCTTAAAGATGCGAAAATTAACTTAACAAATTTAAATTAAATCTATTCTGAGACTATGTAATAAAAATCAAATCTCAAATAGAAAGCTCAAATTACTTAAACGCGAAGCGC
>NC_046657.1:5043619-5047597 GCF_010883055.1 Belonocnema kinseyi
TCAAAACCTTAGTGTTCTCCCGGTTATGATTTTAATCATACAACGGCAACAACGAATCAGCGTCCGACTACAGTAGAATTAAAATTTTACTACAGCGCCAGTGACGTAACACCTGGTAAAGGACGTTACATTGTGAACGTGCCTTCACACGCTTTTGCTCAGCGTCATTGACGGTTTGTGTGCGTGAATCTTGACTTGACGCGCTAAAGTCTATACTTTAAAAAATCGGACCGTGAATGGAGACCAAAGCGACTGCCAGCTGTTTGGCGCTGATCGATCAGCGTTACTCGATCGTACTACCGAGCATATGTACTATCGGTATATTTGCGCTCCTTCTGGCGGAAATTTTAAATTAGAATAAAAATGCGATTTGTGTTGTTAATTTTGTAATTGTTTATCAAAATGCCTTATTTGACTTAGGAATAGGAAAACTTTGGAAACTGATGAAAAGATGCTGCCGAAAACTCGCCGATAATAAATTTTCAATTAAAAAAATATATTATTTATTGATTGATTTATGGAAATGGCCCATCACATAGAACCGTTTAAATAACGTAAGTATTGTAGAACCTATTCTCGCTTTATAGAACACTAATATTAATCGCATAAATTTCTTATTGAAAATTACTATATCTGGAAATTTATGCAGACATTTCAAAATCATTGACCTTAATGCCTTCGGAAAGATTCAATATAAACAATTAATTGAATTACCTTTACTATTATTATTTAATAAATTAAATTAAATTATGTAATAATAATTGAATTAATTTTTAACATTGAATCTCTTCGAGGGCACTATCTAGATATCTAAGAATAATGATTCTTTGTGAATCAGGACGTAGAAAGTAGTTTGCAAATTTTTCCTGAAAAATATTGTCACTCAATTCGATGTCTGATCTGTAGAATGATCAATTAATTATACTTATTTAATTAAATTAAATTAATTGCATGATAATAATGATAGTGATAATAATTCAATTAAATTTTTACATTGAATGTCTCAGAGTTCACTATCTCGATATTTCAGAATAATGAGCTTGAGAAAGAAACTCATTGATGTACCTTAAAATTACATTAAAACATCGACTTTTCAATGTTATTACCCTTTTTATGTCAGATTTCAATCCGAATTTGGATAATAAAGAATAACATATGCTTGTTAAAATATATTTTTTACTTATTCGCACAGATAATTGTTTAAATACAAAATTCTAAAATTCAACGAGATCAAGCGGCGTGTCCCTACTGGGCTTTCAATTATTTCTGATATGGTCATTGGAGTGACCTTGCCGCTTTGCATGTTTATTTTTGTTCTCTTTTTAGCGTGGCCGGCATATGTATATATTCCGGCAAGAACATTATGACTCTCCAATATTGCAAACACGTCACCATTGGATGTTGATAATACAATTCGTTCTTTTATTGGAATAGGCCCATACCTATTTTTCCCTGTTTTTATTTCAATTGGCTGATTTCCAGGAAAAGTGTATCTCCGAAGTTCGAAAATCCGGCGAGAATTCTTATCGGGAATAAGCCGAATAAAGCTAAGTTGTTCAGTTTCACATCCTTTTCCGTCTGCAGAAGGTAGCCTTATAGGTGAAGCCGCGGAGCTGGCAGAAGGAGCACTCCTTGCAAGAGGAGGCCTTGCAGAAAGAACATTCCTTGCAAGAGGAGGCCTTGCAGAAGGAGCACTCCTTGCAAGAGGAGGCCTTGAAGAAGGAGACGCAGACCTATCACGAAGAGAAGCCTCAGACCTATCACGAAGAGAAGCCTTGGTTAGAGGAGACCTGCTTCTGATACGAGGACAAGGTTCGGCAGGAGTAAGCAAAATCTCAGGAGATAATTTTTCAGAAAAATGAGAAGTTCGGGTACGAGGAACACCCGGAATAGGTTCGCCATTCGGTAAGCACTCAAACTGCGCACTTAACTCTGAAAAAAGAAGAGGATTACATTTTTTTAGGTTCTTTGATGTTTTACGAACCGCCATGTAGAAATCGACCTATTTATCTCTATTTCAAAACGCACAGTGATCAAATCTTTATTGTAACAAGGCGAAGAGTAGCTTCTAGCCAGGACAGTTGGAGTAATTGTTAAGATTTTCCATTCTCTGAGATTAGGAAATCTATGAACGTATCTTTAGTCACCAATCTGGAACTTTAGCTATGCTTTAGTTGGGTTCTTATTAATATCAGAGGACTGAAAAATCGAGGTCAGAAACTGCGCGTAGGAGCGCGGTTAGGAGCAGTTTTGCTAAAAAAAAATATACCAGCACATATAGAAGTAAAGCTCTTCTGGAAACAGAACACATACGAAGAAACATGATTCAAGAAACTTTGTTCAACTCAGTTTAGTTCATTTTGTTTCAGAACTTTTGAGAAACAGAGGTTTGGGGCTGATGACTAATAATTTAGGTGACCAATAATTATTTTTAAAAACAAACAGTGCCGTGAATAAAGTTTTTGAGTCACTTCACTAACTTTCAAGCTGTTCGCACTTATACTTAGTAAATAAGTTAAGAATCAAAAGTAGAGTTCAATATTTTAAAGTTAAGCATTTTCAGAATCACTTTAAAGTCTGTTCCACAGGTTTTTTAAAATCTTTTGTTTTTTTAAATCTTATGGTCTAAAATTTAAAAATTAGATCTACAAACTAATCTCTTTTGAGGATGTTCCAGGCTTACAGTCAAGTTCAAAACGAATTAATCTTTACTTTGATCTATAAAATTTACAAAAAAGGCCAATTTATAATCCAAAATTTTTTTGAATAAAAGCCTAAGCATGAATAATAAAAAAATATTTGAGGTCAAAATTTAAATTCTCTAATGTTTTTTATCATTATAATAAGCATGTTTTTATGGAATTTATTTATATTTATTTTAACTATTACAAGTGTTTCACATCAACTATTAAATATTTCACATTGTAAAGTTACAGGATTAAAAAAAATGTAGCTTAAGTTAAGGTTTTAAAACAAAAAGTGGTATTTAAAAACAAAAATCATTATAGCTCGAATAAGATTTGCAATAATTAAACAGGTTCAGGTTATATTAACATTTTTTTACAGAAAATACGTTATGTTGCAAGAAAATAATTACATCATGAAGAAGATCTACAATTCTGAATAAATTTCTGTTAGGAGAATCTCAGTGTTTTTCGTTGGGAATTATTGGCCTTTTTAACACGAAATTGTTACATTTTAAAGAAATGTACCATTTTTCTTAAACTTTAGATTTTTTGGCATGTTTGATCTTAAATTAATATTTTTCAGAAAAAATATTAGATTTGGATCCAGTGACTTTGTATAGAATAAATTAAATTTCAAACATATTAAATTCAACATTTTTCTATATCTTTGTGAATCTAAATTTCCGTCTATCTTTTTCAACCCCCCTTTTCTATCTTATCCTATACTTTATCTATCCACTCAATATTTTTTTATCCCTTTGAATAGATAAAAATAGCTACAAATTCAGATTAGAAAATAGATAGTAAATGATTGACGTTGATAGATGTATGATGTAATGAGATACCGAAAAGGAGATTAGAAAAGATATACGGGAATTTAGATTGACAGAAATAGACAAATATTGACAAGTATAGATAAAGAATAAGAAAGGAAAAAATAATAGGGGGTTGAAAAATATTGACTGACATTTCGATTGAACGAGAGATGGAAAAAAATTCTGTGGACAAGGATAGGATAAAATAGAGAAGAGGAGATTAAAAATGACAGATATAAATTGAGATCGACAAAGAGACAGAATCGAATACAGGTCAGGATGAGATAAAGAAGAGGGATAGAAAATTATTGAGATTGGGGATAAGAAAATATAGCGACTTAGGGATGCAATGTGACCCTTTGAGGGAAATAGAATAGTTCTACAGTCTGTCAAGTTAAAGCGTGGGTAACTTTTTTGGTAAAATATTTTATTTAAACGCATGTTTCTACATGGAATTACATTTGTCAAGGTGTCGA
>NC_046657.1:5047697-5059957 GCF_010883055.1 Belonocnema kinseyi
AAGAGGGAGCTCTTCTTAATATTTTGACACCAAAATCATGTCGATACACCTTACCGACTGCGAGTAAAGCCACCCACGTTTTAACTTGACAGACTGTATATTTTCCTATCTCCCAATTTCTATATCTTAAAATCTTTTTACTGCCAATGCGGTTTGAAGACGCAAACCATTACATCAAATTCAGTGCTGCCGTATTCCCAATAAAAAGTTATCAAAAATTTGTTAGTTGGAGAACACGTGACATATTTTTTCAACATTATTTAGTGATGTACATTTTATATAAAGATTCACGCTGTTGAAAAAATGCAAAATTGTTATTTAACGAAATGTTATTTGCGGAATGCTCACAAATATTTAAAAATTAATAGATGTTTTATTATATTAGTATATTTACCCGTCGAGTCCAAGATGATTGCCAAAGTTAAGACCAGAGTATAACCAATCCTCATTTTTCCAAATAAGGAAAAACTGTATGATGTACAAATGAAGAATTTGGTTAACAGTATAAGAAACAAATATTCTGGAGCTTTTTCATCAGAGATTGAACGAAATTTTGATATTCGTTATCTCACAGAATATAGGCTAAAAACAAGTTTTGGTGATAGCGTCTGTCTGTCCGAGAATCCCCATTTACACATGATATATAATCATTAAATAATTCTTTATCAGCGTTTCTAATAAATATGCTGCAATATTTTTCAGTATAAACTGATTCTTATCTCACTTGAGCTTAAGCTTTGTCAGCGGTAACGTTGACATTAATATATTACAACGTGATAAAATTAGATAAAAGTTCTCACAAATAAACTCATTTTCAAGTTACCATCAAAAGAATATTGCTAAAGTAAGCAAACACATGAAAACACAGTTTTTACACCTAATATTTTCACTTATGAAGTTCATTTATATCTATACATAGGGTGAGGAAAAAGTATGGTTAATCATATAAAAAAATTGTTTATGTCAGGTCTTATGTAACTTTCAACGAGAAATCCAGTGATTACCTTGGATTTGAGCTTGTCATTAACGTTCTTTTCAAACCACTTGTTATGCGCGATTTTCTTACAAGCATAATTTGATTTTTATTTGACCTCTACGGATCACGTCGCCCTGTATGCCACAAAAGAATTTTCAAAAAATTTCCTTCATACGAAGCTTACTCTAGGGCAAAAAACATGTGTTGAAATGTTTCACACAAGTTAAATAGTTTAATAAATTATTATACCTAACATATATAAATAAAATGAATAATCATTTTACAAAATTAAAGCATCAGAAATCTTCTGAACCAGAAGTATATAAAATTAGAATTCAAAAAGTTTAAATTCATAGGACCAAGCACAAAATGTTCATAAAATGGTTCCCAGTCGACTTTGATCAAACTTTGTACAATTGTAGCTCTCATCGTCCCGATTGAAAAAGTCAATAGGCAAAAAGAAAAAAATGACATTTTTTTAGTTAAAGAGGGTTGAACTTCGAACCAACTGAGGGCGTTTTCAAAAGAAATTGCTGGATAAATAAAAAAAATTAGCGCTGCTTCTGTCTTTATTTCTCTTGAGGTGCTGCTCGATCCGGGTGAATAAGTTGACGCCCCGGTAATAAGCGTGGAATTAAGAAAAATTAAGAATTGGTATTCCTATGAAGACGCGATTTTCCCTCCGTCTAAAAATCCCCCAACGGGATCAGAAAAAGTGAAAATCCTATTCCTTTCAATCGACTCAGTAAAATTGGGACCCGTTCATTTTTCGGAACGGATAAAATTTAAGAAAGGTAAAATTTCAGAATGGGTTATAATACATAATGGTAAAACTTAGGAATACCAAAAATTCGAAAAAGGAATAAATCAGAAATCCAAAACTCTGAATAGTCTTTATTCGGAAACCAAAGAAGCGGAATGGGTAAAAATTCAGAAACGTTAAAATTAGGAGGGTGAACAATTAGGAATAAGTAAAAATACGGAGAGGAAAAATTCGGAAAGTAGAAAAATTCGGAACAGTAAATAAATTTTACTATTAGCAGGTCTATTGTTTTTTTTATTTGTGGTAGCATACAAATATTTATCACAGTAAATTTAAATAGCATATCATAATAAATTTATGATATCCGTCATTTCAAATTTTTCACGAAAAAATAATTATTTTCTATCATTATATAATTTAAAAACAATTTTCAACGTACAACATAATTTTATTATGATATATTTAAATTTACTGCGATAAACATTTGTTTTCTACCATAAATAAGCAATTATACATCTGCTAATAGGTATATTTATTAACAATTCCGAAATTTTCTACTTTCCGAATTTTTCCTCTCCGTATATTTACATATTCCTAATTTTTCACCCTCCTAATTTTAACGCTTCTGAATTTTCACCCATTCCGCTTTTTTGGGTTCCGAAGAAATACCTCTCAGAGTTTTGGATTTCCGACTTATTGCTCTTTCCTACTTTCTGCTATTCCTAAGTTTTACCATTATGTATTAACTCATTCTGAAATTTTACCTTTCTTAATTTTTACCGTTCCGAAAAATGAACGGCCCCCGTAAAATTTATCGAAATTATTTATTTAATGTATGTTTTATTATTAAATCTTTCTGTAACTTATCAATTTGATAAATATTCAAGTTTATATTCATTTACATTTTAATAATTTATTTAAGCGTCTTAGAAAATGCATTAAAGAAATCAATTTAAATGTGTTAATTAAAATAATTTTAACTCTAGAGAGGCGGAGATGAATTGATTAAAATTAAATTTTCAAAACTTATATTCTACATAAAGGAATTAAAACAATTTATTACACATATTTTGTGAACTGATTAAAAGAAATTAAATAATCTCAAAATATGAACACTTTTGGGGAATAGAAAATATCTCTGTGCGGTTATCTGTCGGTATAATCAGAAGGAATTAAATATATTGAAAACGTGTTCTCTTTTGAGGAATAGGAACCTATGTGGCGGCCGCTATGGAAATAGAAATAAATTAGTTTCTGATATATCCTGTTCTTATAATGACATTTTAGACAGATGGAAAAATCGCGTATTCAAAAGAATAGAATAATCTTCACTTTTACGCTGAAATCTAAAAATATGAATTTTTCCCTATTCAACGTTTATTACCGGGACCATAGAGTGGTGGTAGCCGAGGTTTATGATTGGGAGTTAGTCCCATATTCCCGTCACGGTGTGCCCACTTCAATAGGAAAAGTGGCGAAAGAATTGTAGTAATTGCTACGTCCCCTAGATGGCGCTCGTGTGAGTTCAGAATTCAAATGAACTTAAGCAGACGATAGAAGTTCTATCGTCTGCTCACGTCTGCTCAAGTTCACTGTTACTGCAAGAATTATATTTTTTTTGTATGATGAACTTGAATTCTCAATGGATTTTCACCGATAACACAAACTAAAAATGGAACCAAATCAAATCGATCATGGATCAAATACAATAAAATGTTAAAGTCTGTTGGAATCGTTCTATGATAGAACGAACAATCAAATTATTATTCATGTATTTATTTTAGAAAGAAAAGTCAACATAACCTAAAAATTCTGGAGGGAGGGGGGTCATTGCTGTAGACAATAGTTCTTGCTACGTCCCATAGGTGGCGCCGATCTTGCATTTTACCACAATCTATAAGTATCACCTCTAAATACATGGGAGTGGACACACCGTGCACTCATTGATGTGAGGGCCACGGCCTGACAACGGCATTCGCGTCTCCAAATCGGAATAAACATCCTTGGGAAAGTGGGAGATGGTGAGGGTGTTTCCGAATTTATTTTGGTGATCCTTGCCAAAGCGGGATTGCCAGCCCTGATGCCGCGTGGGAGTTGGCCGGAGTAGGGCACTATAAAGACGAGTATGTGCATCCGCCATTTACGGTCCATATGAGATAAATAAAGAAAATCATTTTTAGAGTAAAGTATAATTTTTTTGTAGCATTAAAGTAACTTAACCATAATTTCAACAAACTACAATAGTACAAAATCGTCTAGCAACAAAAAGCATGAGCTACATGAGTATTTACTTTTTAAAATGAAATTTTAATGAGGGTGGCATCCCATGACTGTATAATTGCGTTGCGTAATGCGTTAAATCATTAGACATTTTTGCCAATCACTGTGTTTCTCTCAATAATTAGGAGAATATTATTGGCGGAAGTAACTAGTGAATTGACGCATTACGCAAAACGCAACAGAATTCTGCAATCATGGGACGCCACCCTGAGTGGTTAGTAATTGTTGTTTTTTGTAGTACTATTGGAGTTGGTTGACATCGTGGTTATGTTATTAATTAGTGAATAATATAATAATCTTAATAATTAAATAATATAGAAAAGCAATCGACATTTTTTGTATGTTTATAGGTTACAAAATGGTCAAGTGTTGCATACCGAAATGTTCGGTTCGGACTAAAAAGGGAATAATATTAAAAAATTTTCCTCAAGAATCACATGCTTTTATACTCTTTTTGTATTTTATATGTTTTGCAATTTTCGAGCTCATGCAACATCAGAAATTAATTTAAGGGCATGTAATTATCGATTTCACCAGTGTAAGATTCTTCCGGCTTTTTTCCTATAATAATAAATATTTTCGGCTTAAAAATTAGTAAATGATAGCGAAGATGAAAACGGACATCCCCGAAATCTTCTTTTGTGGGATAATTATAAAAATTGTATTTTGCTAAGTTTGATTAATGTGTGTGTTTTGAGGTTATGTGTGTTCCAAATCTCCCCAGCTTTACTTTCCAACTGCACAATATTTTTGATCGAAAACTTAGAAGAAGCAGATAAACATAGTAACTAATGACCCGGAGCTAACCTTGTTTGTAGGCAATTAAAAAAGTTTATTTGTGAAATAATTTTCAATTGGCGATTCTAACTTCAAAATAGTGCACACGCATATTATTTATATTTAGCAGAATACAATTTTTTTGTTACTATCCCACCCAAAAAATCGGTGGTGTCCCTTATACTATGTTATAGCAGCTTCGAATTCAGAACGTAAACATTTCAATTTTTGTGCATGAAAACTCGGGCGAACTAAGCCCGATGTGTGGTAAGTCGGGTCCAGTTCGCCCGGTTTTTTATCTACAAAATTGAAATTTTCAAGAATTTAATTTCGCAGGTTAAAGACTTCGTAATTGAAGGCTTTTATTAAATTAAAAATATTATTTTAGTCTAAATGATTCACTTTTTAACCCATTTAATTTAGAATTTTGTAATTAAAAAAAAATAATGATGATTCAATATTTAGCAATATTTGACTGTTAATTTAATTTGAGAAATTAGAAGCCAAATATTTAAAAGTAAATATATAAATAATAATTTAACACTCATTATTTGTAGCAAAAAATGGAATAATTTTAAGACATATTTAGAAGTTTTAAAAAGATTGAAAATTAATTTAAAACTTGAAATGATTTAAAACTATTTTAAAAAAAATTAACTTTAAATTTAGGAACTTTTAAGCTAAAAAAATTGATAATGTTTCTTGCCTAAAATAATTTAGTAATATAATTTTGAAAAATTTTAGACTTCATTGATTGATTTTATAACTTAGAGTATTGAAAATGTTAACATAGATTTACATTTTTGGAACTTAATCTAAATTTCAGTTCTCTATAATTTCTGAATGCTAAAAATTCTGAATTTTGCAATTTATCTTCATTTGATTAAAAACCGTTCAATTGAAAAGTGTAAGTACCTTCCAGTTCATACGCGTAAATTATTAAGCATTTCAATACAAAATTTTTGAAGTGTTGATTATTTTGTATTACTTCACTTACTCCTTTCGCAAGATAACGTTTCAAAATAAGCGCTTTGTCATTCCTTATGATTTGCACTAAATAACATTAAAATGTTGATTTTTAATACCTTTTCAAAAAAAATTTTTGGTAACTTTCATCTTAAAAATGTTATTCTGCAAATGAATTTTCTCAATTCAAAAACAACTTTCGTATCCTAACTATTTATAAGCTTAATTTTCCGAGTTAAAATTTTTAAATCACTTTAAAAATGTTTTTTGTGATTTAGCGTTACAATCTGATCTCTAAAATGTAATTTCGACAATTCAATTTGTGCTTATCCATTGTATTTCTAGTACAAAAAACTTAAATATTCAAAACCACATTTTGCCCGCGTTCGCGCATATTGGTGCGGCCATTTTTTCACCTTGACTCAACTGCGCCAATAAGAAGGTCGGGACGTGATGGCCAGTTTCTCTACTTAGGGTGCGTTCCACGGGACCACCCGGGTGCACTCGGAGCCGTTCCTCGATGCTAGGTGAGTGTTGGGCTTCACTCGGGTGAACTGTTCATTGGTCACTCAGGTGAAGAGCGGGATTTACTCGACAGGTGACTATTTCACCCACTGAAACTAGGTAGATGGAAGTAAGTGAACAGTGGAATTGGTGGGCAGAAGTGGCGGGAATTGCAAGTTTAGTAGCAGACTAAAGTTTAGTATCTTCATCATCTAAAGCTTAGTATCTTCATCACTTTCCACGATTATTGAACACATCACTGTTCATTATAACAATGACCTGGTTACTGAAGCAGCAAGGGTCTAGTTAGGCCACATATCACGAGAGCGGCGCTATCGGCGATTTTGTGGCTTCGCATTTTTCCGGTACTTTTCGGCTAAATTCGGCAATGCCGCTACATATTTAAACATATTCTTAGTATATGTAATTTATTTGTATTACTTAAAAAATTAGAAGATTGTGTTACAGAAATTAAGAATGAACAAGTCACTGAAAAGATGATAAAGATAATTAGGTATAAAATCTAGATCTAGAAGGAATGGGATGAATTTACCATTGTATGACAAATTTTATTGTTGGTTATACATAAATCAATTTTAATAATAATATTTAAAAAATAATAACATGGAAGTAATTGAAGTAATTGATTGAAAATCCTGACCTTGAAATTCCATATTTTATTTTTATAATAAATACTTGTGAAAAGTAAAAAAATAAAAAGTTTTATTTTAATATTGTATTCCTGAAGAGGATAATTCGAATATTTACGTGAACATTCTGGACTATTTAAAGAATACTTTTTATGAAAAAAATATTCACTTTATTTTCATACTTCTATTAAAAAAAAGAAAACTAAAAAATACTTTAGTGCAATATCAAAAAATGTTTTCTTTTACTATTTTATTCGTAAAAAGTATAATACTATGAATTTTTATGTGAACATTCCGGACATTTTAAAGAGATCCTTTTATGCTCAAAAAAAGGTACACTCTATTTTCATATTTCTATTTAAAAGATAGAAAACTAAATCATACCTAAATATCATATTCAGCTAATTAATTAATTATTTAATTAGTAACATTATTGAAAAAATTAAAAGTCAATGAAAATATTTCAGCAAAATTATTTTTCGCAAGCAGGTGCATACTAACAGTTTATTTTTATTTATTTAAATATATATACATATAAATTATAATTATATAAATTAATTAATATAATTATATTATTATGTATACATTATAAGTATATTAGGGCGGAGTGAAAATAATCAAATTAGTCGAATCGTTTGAGCTGAGCGAAAAAATGTGTGGGTTGACATTCAAAAAAAGTAAACAAAAATCTAAAATCGGTTAATATATCTTCTGTTCCCTTTTTTGATTTAAAAATTTAAATTTTTGAAAATTCCAAAAAATGTCCCTATTTCTTCGAAAATTATGGGGAATTTTGTCTATGTGCAGTTTTCGTATAGGACTCAATAAAAAAAAAACATTTTTTTTGCCATTTTCAAAAAATTCTAAATTAAGCAATAGGGATACTTTTTGGAATTTTCAAATAAACAAAGGGAACAGAAGATATTAACCGATTTCAAAATGTTTTTTTTTTTTACTTTTTTCGGATGTCTATCCACAAATTTTTTTCGCTCAGCTCAAACGATTTGACCAATTTGATCATTCTCACCCCGCAGTACGACGACTTGCGCATGTTAGACCTGCACTCACTTGTTTTCCTAATTTCACAACAAAGGAACACACACATGCCGGTGCGATTAAAGCCTTTGGTATTTACGTGATTGGATATTATTCTTACCTTGAACTTGAGCTTAATCAATAGTTTACTGGTAGTGAATTATTTAAAAAGTGTTTTAAAGTGAAAACAGAATAAAAATAATGTCTCCAAGTGCTACCGATCGATGTGCTTACATAGACTGTCGAAATACACGAGGAGATGCCGGGATTTTTTATTCTGTTTACCACCGAAAAGCAGTGAAACATTTATCGTATGGTGCCAAAATGCAGGTGAGTAAATAAATAATAATTATTAGCGTGTCTCCAGTCAATTAGAAAAATAACGAATTATTAAAATCCCCAAAATTCTGAAATTTCTGAATTTATTATTTATCGAATTATTAAAAATTTTACCTAAAGAGAGGTTCCAGGTCAGGAATATCAGAGTTGTTAGCTATAAGAGTGTTTTTATTTTAACTGGGATAAATATTAGTGTTAGGTAGGTAAGATATTGTGAAAAAATATTTCTGCAAAAATTTCAGAATTGTAGAAATGACGTTACATTGAATTTTTTGATGATTTGTTTTAAATACTACATCGCAGACATTTTTAACCTATTTTACTAAAATTTATAGGTCTTATGTAGAGGTAAGTTCCCTTTTTACTGTGAAATTCTAGAAAAAAGTTAAAATTTCAGGTCGAAAATTTTTTTTAAAAGTTTCATTCTGATTTTTCGTTTTGAGCTCGTTTTTTTTTCTCACTTTTTTGTGTGCAAATTATTCCTTATGATTTTTTTATTTTTCTAAACCGTGCAACTTTTTATGGTTGCCGAGTTATATCGTGCACGTCATTATCTCGCGCAACGGCAATGTGCATGCAGCGAACATTTGTTTTTGTTTACTTTCTTAACAGAAAGATTAATTTTTTATCAAAAAAGATTTATTTTAACAAAATACATGTATTTTCAACCAAATTTTTTAATTTTGAAAGAAATTTTCAACCAAAAAGATTTAATTTCTCTAAAAAAGGTAAGTTTTTGACCAAGATTCGATCATTTTAATTTTCAATTGAAAAAAGTCATGTTTAATAAAGAAAATAATTATTACCTAAAAAGATTAATTTTAAACCAAGATGATATAATTTCTCTAAAAGAAAGATCTGTTTCAGACCAAAAATGAAATCGTTAACTTTTAAGTCGAAAAAATTAATTTTCTATAGAAAAAACCTATTTTCCAATCTAAGAGATGAATTTTCAAACAGAAAAAAGTGAAAATATTGTTAACTCAGGAAAATTAATTTTCTGCCAAAAAGATTAATTTTTGGCAGGAAATTCATCTTCCTAAATTAAAAATATTTTTTCTGTTGAAAATTCATCTCAGATTGAAAAATAGTTTTTTTATTATTGAAAATGAACTTTTGTCTGAAAATTTAACTATCACATGTTTTGTCTATAACAAATATTTTTTAAGGAAATTATATCATGTTGATTTAAAATTAATCAATTTGGTTAAACATTTATTTTATTTTGTTGAAAATTGACTTTTTAATGAAAATGTAACTATTCTATTTTTGGTTGAAAATTAATTTCTTTGATTGAAGATTCATTATTTTATTAAGAAAATAACTATTTCAGCAGAAAATTGATTTGTTGTTGTTAAAAATTCATCTCTTTCGTTGAAAATTATTTTTAGTATTAAAAATTAATTTTTTACGTGAACATTTTCCTGTTCAAATATTAAAAAAAATGGATCTTTTCAGAGAAATATAATGTTCCTGGTTGAAAAATTATCTTTTCGGTTTGGAAATAGCGCAAATTCTGTAAATGTGCCGAATTTGAAAACTATCTTCAGATTATTTTGGTTGTCAAAACGATTAGACAGAAAAATTATTTTACTCGTTAGGTAATATGTGTATAATGTCATCTTTTTTAGCATTTAGATTTCGTGGGTTTTGAAATAATTTTAAGGGATTTTACTACTACCAAGATTTTGAAGGATGTTAAAGGGACTTTAAGGAATTTTATTAAAAATATGTCTTAAAATTATACAAGGAATTAGAACTTTTCTATTTCAAAAATTAAAAATCCTGAATTATTTTGCATATTTTTTAAATCTCTTAAAACATTTTGAAGTATAAAATTGTCTAATAATAAAATTAATTGTCATAATAAAATCATTGATTAAATAAATTGATTTGTGTTATATGATTGAAATTATGGTTAAAATTTAATTTTTAGGAATTAATCCATCTGCGGTTCAATGGAGGACGATGATTTGCAGCAGCCATTTTCGTGCTCAGGATTTCACAACTCCAGAGCGTCAAAAACTCGTTCGTCGAGCAGTGCCTATTGATTATAGGCAACTGGGCAATGCTGTTGATCGTCCTTTTGATCAAGAAAGTGTGGTAAGAGTTTATCATAAGGAAAATAGAGCGATTGAAAATACTGTTGCAAATGCTCAATTGCATAGATCTTTATCTCTAAATCATCAATCTGATGTGCTTGCTTGTAGGAAAGAAGAAGAGAATTACAAATTGTAGATTCCTTCTCCTCCCGGTGCTCAGCCATTGATGGCTGAAGTTGATAATTCTTCTGTACATGATTTTGATTTAGAAATGAATAGAGAAATGCAATTAGAAGCAGAAAATGCAAGATTGCGTGCAATGTGCAGTAAGGTTGTTCAACAATTATCAGATATCAAAAGAACAACTATTAGACTAGAAGAAATTCCAAAGACTAACAATAGCATTGATCTGGAAACATTTTTATCATCAAATAATGTCACAAACGAAGTGCGTAAAACTATGATTGGGTTGCAAATGAGACCTGATAATTGTGCACAACCTTACACTGATGCTCAGAAGCTTTTAGCGATGCAATGGCATTATCATTCGGCCTCCTGCTATGATAGAATGCGACAAACAGGATTACAATTGCCTCATCCCAGAACCGTTGAAAAATAGGTCGCTGAGAACGACGTTGCTCCAGGCTTCATAGAATTGTCATTCCAAGATCTCGAAAAGGATCTAAAAACTTTGCCACCTGAAGCCAAGTTGTGCAATGTAAAATAGGATGAAATGTCGTCCAAGAATTCGAGGAGTATAGTTCAAAACACGATTTAATAGAAGGCTTTGAAGATCTTGGCCCATTGGGAAGAACGCAAAATCGTGCTAATCATGTTTTTGTGTTCACACTCAATGGTATACACACTTCCTACAGGTGGCAACAAGTAGTTGAATTTTTCTTTGCACGACATACTGTCAATGGAAAAAACATTGTGATCCTACTTAAAATGCTGCTCAACAAGGGTGAAGAAATTGGCCTCGATATCAGGATGACGGTTTGCGACCAAGGCACTCCTAATATTAAATGCTACAATCTCCTGAAAGTAACAGCACAAAAGCCTAGCTTTGAGCACAATGGTAAAAAGATCATTTACATTCATGACTTTTGCCACGAAGTAAAAAATCTCGTGAATGCTCTCCTGAAATATGTAAAGATATTCATGAATGGAAAAGTCTTGTATCTTTCTGATATGAAAACAACCTGGGATGCAGATCAAAGAGGCAAGTTGTCGAATAATTTGAACCACATTACAGAGGTTCATTTTTATCCAAATTCATTTCAAAAAATGAATGCTGAGAGATCACGTCATCTCGTTGGTGGTAAATTGGCCAAGGCAATGATTGAAGCACATGAAAAAGGACTGGTCATTTCCGAGATGGTTTTAGAATCAGCAGAATGCATTTTAGTAATTAATCGTTTAACTGATGCCGCCGACAGCAATAAAACTCGAGATATACTAGGCAGTCTGATAAGTCCCTGAAAAATGAAACACGGAGACGTTTTTTTGGCCAAAGTCGGTTTTATTTTTCAACATGCTCTCCTTTTGGGTCGATACAACGAGTCCAACGATTTTCTAACTTTTTGATACCGCCCGAAAAGTACTCGATCGGAAGGTCTCCAAAAAACGCCTCAGTTTCAGCTATGAGCTCCTCATTTGAGTAAAAACGTTTACCGGTGAGCCATCTCTTCAGGTTAGGGAACAAGTAATAGTCGCTGGGGGCCAGGTCTGGTGAATACGGTGGCTGAGGAACCAATTCGAAGCCGATTTCATGCAATTTTGCTTGTGCAACTAAGCATGAATAAACAGGCCCATTGTCGTGATGGTAAAGCTGTTTTTTCTTCTTCAAATGCGGTCGTTTTTCGGCGATTTCGATTTTCAATCGGTCCAATAATGATGAATAGTATGCTCCGGTTATGGTTTTACCT
>NC_046657.1:5060057-5077847 GCF_010883055.1 Belonocnema kinseyi
AAACGCGGCACCCATCGCGCGCAGAGCTTCTTCATGCCCAAAACTGAATGCACGATATTGCCCACACGTTCCAATGATATGCCTACAGTATTAGCTACCTCTTTTAATTTCACTTTGGGATCATTAAACATCATATCATGGATTTTTTCGACATTTTCTGGTGTAGTGACCTCTTTTGGGCGCGTCTGCGACGGAATCAGCGTTTCACTGATAGAAAGTATGAATAATGTGTCTGAATGACATGGGCCTAAAATTAGTATGGGGCATGTGATTCAGAAGGGAGGGCGTAAATTGAGGGCCAGTTTTTCACCCTGACCAAGAACTGCTTCCAAGTTTCGTCAATTTTGAATAATTGCCGAATATGCATTTCATTAAAAATAAATTTTGAAATGTAAAGAATAATATATATTATATATCTGAGGTAAAGGAGAAATGAAAGAAAAGAATTATTTTAAATTTCTCTACGGTAACATTTTTACTTATTTAATTCTGAGTCAGAAATCTGTCTCTTCTATAGATGATTGAACTTTTTTAATTGGAAAAATAGAGTAATGAAAAAAATAAGTATACAATTTTGAAATCAGAAGATATATTTATTAAAAATAAGCAAATTAAAATTTCATGGTTATAAAAAATTATCTGAATTGCAAATCTTTCTCCACTATAGAAACGCAAAATAAGTTCCTTGGTGACTAGAAGCCAAGTTTTCTAATAGAAAAAATTGTGTAACATATTTTCACAAAAATAAATCCTTAGTGCTTTTTCAGTGCTATTTTTAAATCCAATTTTACTATATAATTACTTTATCTTCTTCGACTTCGCACATTTAATGAATTGTGCAAATGAAGTTGTACTCGACTAAGTTTTGGAATTGTTCACGTAAAAATTCAGTTAGTTACAAGATTTTTCAGTAGGTATGAAATTCACTAGAAATAAAAAATTTTGTTGACACTTGAAAAAAAGTATTATTTTAGTGCTACTTTCAGGTATTGGAATACGACAAAAAAAAATGTATCCCGTTTCTGATAATAATTCTGAGTAATTGTTATGAAGATTTTGTGATCATATATCACTAATAGCATAATACTTTCTTTTCTGGAGATAAAAATGTTTGTTGATTCATAAATTAACAGAATATAAATATTAGCGGTGCCTTGAGAAAAGTCCGAAGCTCAATTCGCATTTTCGATTTTTTTGTTCCTCATGTGTTCAAAATGAACAACGTGGAAGGAGAAATAAGCTGTCCTGTTTTCACAGAAAAATTAATTTTTATCGAAAACGGCAAATCACAACACAAAACTATATACGTATATATTACTCTTTTAGAATTTATAGATAAATGTTTTTCAAGTACATGTGATGACGTTTTTAATACGTTTCTGATTGGAATAAATAAATATTTTCACTGAAAATTAGCGAATTCTCAGTGATTCAAATTTGAAGTGTACCTATCAATGTGCCGTTCCACAAACTTTTACTGTTTTAAACTTTCGACGGAAAGTTTTAAAGAAAAGTTGCAAATCAGGATTCATAATATTTCAATTGAAAGCTGTTATTATACATTTACTATAAAAACTAGATTTATTGTTTTATTAACGCTTTTTAAAAATAGTTGAATTCATGTAAAAGACGATTTTCGACCAGTTAATTTCAATCAAACAATTGAATTTTCTACTGAAATAGCTGAACTTACGACCTACAAAGACGAATTTTTAACAAAATGGGCATATTTCCAACCGAAGAGGTGAACTTCCAACTAAAATGATGAAATTTTAAAGAAAAGGTTTAATTTTCAAAGGAGCTGCAACAAAAAGAAACCCCACTTTCTGAAAAGGAAACCAAACCGATAAATGAGCTCTAAATGATACCACACTTGGGGTTCGAAAGGATATCAAATGTAATTGAGCCTATTCCTAAAGAACTTATTTTTCGCTTTGCCCACTTGGACATTATTTTTAATTAATAACACAATATTTACCTTAAAGCACACATGTCATCGAACTCTGATGGACATAGCTTAATGAACATAATTAACTTATAATATTTATTACTACAATTAAATCCGATATAATGAATTGATAAATATAATTCGCAGGTTATGTAGCAAACTCGTAAATATAAAAGCTTATTCATATCAGTACTCCGAATCTTGGGAACTTTTTGAACTGCGCTTGCGTTGCGCCAGTAACATGATTGATTACTGTTGGCGGGCTGAATTTGAATAGTGTCGATATTCAAATGTGATATGTATAATTAATACTGATTAGGAAATGCATTGACAGTAATTTCTTAATCATAAAATAAGATTTTGAAGTGACAGATAACAATTTAATTCGATTTTAATTAAAAAGACTTGGTGAATTCCGAGTTCAGAGAAAGAAAGCATTTTTTTAGCTCAATGATGAATATTGTCTCTGTCGAGTTTCTAATTTTTATTTTTTCTTCATTCAAAACTATTTGATCTAAAAGAAAATCAATAAAGTTACTACAAATAAAATGAAATTTTTTTTTTCTAAAGTTAAAATTAAAAACGTTTTTTGCAATAAAATCACAATATTTTTTTATCTGTCACTCCAAAATTCTATTTTAGGATTAATAAATTATTTTTCAAGTATTTCTCAATCATTATTTATTATAAATATAACATTTGAATATTTATATCATTTCAAATGCGCGTGCTAAAAGCAACAAAACATGTTGCTGGCGCGACGCATGCGCAGTTCTAAAAGTTTCCAAAATTGGGAGCACTGATTCATATGCCAAAAAATATTTGTCTTAAGGGCATGCACTTCATGACCACGTGACCAAACTAGTCCCCGGATATGAGCATTTTTTTGGTGTTCACTGTGTCCACACGGATTGAGATATCGTGTTTAAAATTTGACAGATTAAATAAAAAACACTAAAGAACGTTTGTATACATCAATGTGTTTATAGTTTTAAAGAAAGTTTATTGATAAATCGATGAAAAAGGATATTACCATTCGAGTTATAACACTGTGCAGATAATTTTTGGTTTGATGCATTTCGGATTTTTTGGTTCGCGTATATTGATCACTGACACCAGTTTTGGACTAAATCGTCTAAACCTTAAAAAAAATTGATGTAAGCAATAAAATTTGCACATTCGTTGAAAATCAAGAAATAAGTGTCTGCATACACGTAACCTATAATTATTTTTGGAATATTTTTAGCGATTTCTAGCGGAGAGAAAAAGAAACTTTGACCGTCGATAAATTCGAGATCACGTGACTAAGTTCATTCATAAAATTTTTGTGTGGAGAATGAAATGATTTTCATTATTTTCGGTCTTCACTACGTCCAAACGGATTGAGATATCGTGTTCAGGATTTAGGAAGTTATACCGAAAGCACTAAGGAACGTTTGTATATATCAAAATGTTCATAATTACGAAGAAAATTTTCGAGTGAAATACTACAGGAATTAGGAAATAAACTTTTAGCGTCGATAAAGTAGATGCCTCGATTAAAAAAAATCGAGGAACATCTTAGAATGTCATACTCGAAAATTCGTCCAAGTCCCATCTTGAGAAATGTGCATGTTCAGAAAATAATTAAAACTTTCTAATGGTTATATATTCTTGTGGATTTTTTGTACTGGTATGAAACAATTCCAAGAATAAAAATAAAATTTCACCCGGGGGCGAAAGACAAGGCGAGTCCGACGCTGAGTCCCGCTGGTTGGTTCACTGTCAACAATAGTTATCAGCTGATCGATTCAACGTCAACAATTATGGAAGTTGGTTGGAGAACTCCGACGAGTAAATTTTAGTACATTGCTGGTGTTGCTATGCTTCTAATTTGAAATTTATCTTTTATTTTTAGGACCAAAAAAATGAAAATCATTTTACACCGAAATTTCATGAACGAACTTAGTCCCTGGATCTCGACTTTATCGACGTTCAAAGTTTCTCTTTTTCACCGCTAGAAATCACTAAAAATGCCCAAAAAATAATGATAGGTTACATGTGTGCAGATACTTATTTGTTGATTTGCAACGAAGGTGCAAATTTTATTGCTTATATTAATTTTTTTCAAGGTTTAGACGATTTAGTATAAAATTGGTGTCAGTGCTCAATATGAGCGAATAAAAAAATCTAAAATGCATCAAACCAAAAATGATCTGCAAAGTGCTATAACTCGAATGGTAATATACTATTCCATCAATTTATACATAAACTTTCTTTAAAATTACCAATATATTGATGTATACAAACGTTCTTTAGTGCTTTTTATTTTATGTGTCAAAGTTTAAACACGATATCTCAATTCGTGTGGACGCAGTGAACACAAAAAAAAATGTTCATAACCGGGGACTAGTTCGGTCGCGTGGTCACCGAAGAGCATGCCCTTAAGTCATTGGACAATAAACTTATTATGTATGCTAACATTTATAAATAAGTCATTATCAATAATATTCAATTATTAAAAAGGGAATCTTGCATTAACCCTTTTGAATTTATTTCTTTATTTCAAGAAAATACACTAAGTGTATTTTCAACTTTATAAAGTAAGTATCACGAACTATATGCATATTGATACTGCATATGCAGTATCATTTTTCATCACTTTTAAGGGTAGGTTAAAAATGGGTTAGCTGAGTAATGCATTTTCACTTATAACACAGGCACACAAAAAAAGTGGTCTGTCCGGTAGACTACACTACCATATCTATATGTTTTTGGGGTCGCTGATTTCGAATCCGGGGTCCAAATAACCCAATCAGGTCATAGTTTCCCAAAAAATGCAAAAAGAGACGTAAAAACGACGAAAACAGCGTTTTTTCGTGTATATTTTGTATAAAAACAAAAGATTTTCATGTCCGGTCGACTTTACAACCATATTTATATGTCTTTTGGATTGCTGAATCTGAATCCGGGGTCCGAAGGACTATGCCAGTTCAGATTTCACCGTAAAAAGCATAACTATAGTCGAAAATTGGCCATTTCGAATTTCTGCGTTAATATTTGTATTTTAAACTCACGCAAACCTCAATCTTAAACATACAAAGCCCAAGTGAAAGAAGCCAGAATTCATAACCCTAAATCTGTCAAGCCCAAACTCAAAAATTCTTAAAACACATATCCTGAATTCATACAGCGTAATGAAGCGCAAATTGTCAAAAATGACAGAAATTCTATCTGTTGAAAATGAAAAACTTCTGCCGCGTTTTACATAGGTTAAATAAAGGTTCAATGGTTCAAAGGTTCTGAAGCGAAGTTGAAAGCGGGTGTATTTAATGGACCACAAATACGAAAAATGTTGCGGGATCCGGAATTCATTAAAAAAATGACAGACACTGAAAAGGCTGCCTGGCTCAGTTTTAAGATGGTTGTTGAAAATTTTTTAGGCAATCATAAAAGTGCAGATTACAAAAAAATTGTTTCTGATATGGTTTTAAATTTTGGTGAATTGGGTTGTCTAATGAACTTGAAGCTCCATTTTCTTGATTCTCACATTGACGAGTTTCCAAAGAATCAGGGAGATTTTAGTGAAGAACAAGGCGAACGTTTTCACCAAGACATCAAAGAGATAGAGCGTTGACATCAGGGAGATTGGGATGTTAATATGATGGCTGCCTACTGTTGGTCATTAAAACGAGATCAAGTTTCAAAGGGAACTAAACAGAAGCGACACCCACTCGGTAGATCTTTTGAAAAAAAGAGACTGATATTGTCGAATAAAATCGTGAGAGGCGAGGGGACTCACGCTAATCTAGCACCCCAACGTGAGAGGCAAGGGGAACTCACGCTAATTCAGTACCCTGATTTAGAAAGACGAAGGGACTTATGCTAATATAGCACCATAACGTGAGAGGCAAGGGCACTCACGCTAATCCAGCACCCCAATGTGAGAGGCAAGGGGACTCACGCTAATCCAGCACCCCAAAAGGAACAGAATTTACTACGTCCACGCCGTTGTTCCTGGGTAATGCTGAAAGTAAATAAAACTTGTTCCAAAAAAAGTATTTTATTTTTCTTAGATCCTACAATTTCATACAAGGAGAATCATGCTCATGGAATACCCAGATGGGACTATTGGAACCCCAGATTTAGATTGAGCGACCTAAAAGATATAAAGATATGGTTGTAAAGTCGGCCGGACATGAAACTCTTTTAATTTTATACAAAATATACAAGAAAAAACGCTGTTTTCGTCATTTCTACGTCTCTTTTTGCATTTTTTGGAAAACTATGACCTGATTGGGTTATTTGAACCCCGGATTCACATTCAGTGACCCAAAAGACATATAGATATGGTTGTAAAGTCGACCGGACATGAAAATCTTTTGTTTTTATACAAAATATATACGAAAAAACAATGTTTTCGCCATTTTTACGTCTCTTTTTGCATTTTTTGGGAAACTATGACCTGATTGGGTTATTTGGACCCCGGATTCGAAATCAGCGACCCCAAAAACATATAGATATGGTAGTGTAGTCTACCGGACAGACCACTTTTTTTGTGTGCCTGTGTAATCAATAAAATCGCTTTACATTTCCAATTAATTAACCAATGATTTTAAATCATGGTAATTTAAAGGTGGGGTAGACTTGAACCAATTTTGTATTAAAAATAATAAAATAATTGAACTTTAACAAGTAAAAAATAAAATGAATAAATATTAGTATCGTTAGTGTTTGCTTTACTGACATATTCTGTAAATCGCTAACTTACCAACCCGACTTTGCAAGCGGTTGGTTTGTGAATGGGCCTTGATGCTGTTGATCCTGTTCTTTTCAAATGCGCTCTAAACGAACCCATTTAGGTCTCTAAAGGTATCTATTGGATTTCAAGTTCCAAATGACGCCAACTTTCATTTTAGCCGCAACATGAGTGAACCCCTAGTTTTTTCTGTGTATATAGTGACAAATGAAAGATTCAAAATTTTTAATCTACACTTCAGAAATGAATATTTTATTTTCGAGACCTTACCATTTTTATGAAATTAGTCCCAAGATCACATTTTATAAAAAATCTCAAGTGAAAAGAAACAACGAAAAAAATAAAAATATAAGAAAACTGACAACTTCTTTTGCACCTTCATTATTTGTTCAGTGACTTACTCTCTCAAGTGCAGATCATAAAATGAAATGGTATCAATAATATTCAATATCGGTGCTGCAAACCTTCAGTAAGTTTAAAACAGTGAAACATTTTTTAAATTTTAATTTCCTTACATTTTTGGGTTGAAAATGTTTGTTTTGTTGAGCACCTTCTGTCTGCTTCGTGCGATATTCGCAGCGCGATGTGGCCTTCTAACGGGTGATATAACGCGTACAATGTAAGAAATTTGGTATACTTTGAAGAGGTAGACATGTTTAATCTTTACACACTGTAGGACAAGCCAACACGCTGGAATGTTTAAAAGTGAAAATATTTAACTCTATGCTTTTGAAATTTATAAAATAAAAATTTAAACTACTGATAGATAAAAACTTATCACTTACTTATTGGAAATTTGACATTTCGTTTTTTTTTAGATTTTTAAAAAGACTCTGGATGTTCCTTTGTCATCTGTCAGAATAATTAACGGTTCAGATTTTGACACATCGAAATTCGAAATTAAAAAATTGTAAACGATTTGAAAACGACAAAATTTAAAGTTAAAAATATACACGAATAGGAAAAGTTCGTACCTCAGTTGAATTGTTACCAAGAAATTTTTCCAAATGCCTCGTTACCATTACGTTTGTGATCTATTGTCACTTGAAATCAAAAAGGACTGTGACACTTGCTATTATTCACTGAAATAATAGTACCTTTTATTTTCCTCGGTTATTGTATAAAAATATAAATAGTAAACATCTGTTACCAAGCTGAAAATTCCCTTAGAGGAACACTTGAAGGATCCTTCACATGTTCCTGGATACGAACCTGTAAAGATACCCAAAAAAAATGAGCTCAGATTATAATTATACTTGTACAATTAATCCAGTTAACGAAAGAAGCATATGCTAAATTTGCGAATGTGTAAACAAACTTCATGCCCCATCCCGAATGTAGTTTCCTCGAGGCTCAGAGACTCAGGGCCGCCACAAAGCCAAAATAAAAAAGGGAATACGCCTATTTTTAAAATAATTT
This sequence comes from Belonocnema kinseyi, assembly GCF_010883055.1. Lineage (NCBI taxonomy): Eukaryota > Metazoa > Arthropoda > Insecta > Hymenoptera > Cynipidae > Belonocnema > Belonocnema kinseyi. Next base: position 5,068,163 of record NC_046657.1, read on the forward strand.
AATTGTAAAAATTTTTTTTGCTCTTTAAACTTCCAAGAAAAAAAGTAGCGGCACTAGTTCGGCAACTCATTGAAAATTATTATAACCATAAAAACTATTAGGGGAGATATTTTTTCTCTATGATGACATAACACAGGTGCGTGTTCCAAAAAACTACCCCGAGTCATAAATATCAACTCCTTCGGATAAAAAAGTTCTGAAAGTGTAAAAACATCCTTAAACAATGCAATAAAGATTCAAAACTTCGAATTTACTGCTTAACTCTTACAAATTTACCCCTTTTATAATTTGACCAGGAAAACACCTTTCAACGTAAATGTATGTAGCGAAACTTGCATGTACTAAAATAAAAGGCGTCAAAACTTATAATATTCAGAAAATACTGTTAGATGAGACTTTTGCTCTTTTTTTTATCTCTAATGGCCAATATTGCATGTCACAAAAAACTACCCCTGACCTTTAGATTAACTAATTCCCTCTTGGAAATTTACTTCTTTTATAATTTACTCTAAAATATTAATGGATATGTTAAATAAATTAAATCTAATTAAAAAATACCTGTGCAATCGATAGAAGTTACAGTTCCCTAGATAATACATTTCTTTACCGGAGTGTACATCATTAGAGTTAGGAATATTTCACATACTAAATTTATCTGCAAACATATAAAAGTAATAAAACTATAATTAAATATTGTGATAAAGTTCAAATAAAATTTAAAGCTTGATAGTTGCAGATTATTCGTTTACTCGAATAATAGATTTTCGATTTCTTTACTCCTCAAAATTAAAGCACCGGTCTTTTTTCTTCTTCAAATTTATAGTCCTGGATACTTTTTGCTTGTCGAATTTAAAACTATAGATTATTCAGGTTCATGAATAACAGATTCCTGATTTTTTTGCTCCCCGAAAATAAAGTACCGGATTTTTTTGCTACTGGAATTCGGAATTCGAGATTATTTTGCTTCTGCCGGCTCCTGGCTGGCGCCCCAAAGTAAAAAATTTACTTTAAATCGAGAGTTTTCACAATAATCACCATCAGCGAAGCGGCGACCAACTCGTTCACAACGTTTTGCAACTCATTGGTATCCTTACCCTTTGCAACTTACTATTAAGCTACGAATTGTATGACATGGAGAATGTTCAAGAATAATAAAGGGGATGGTTTAAATTTATGGGTTTTTGAGGTGCGGGATTTCATAAGCTTCTTAAAAGATTTAAAAATAAATTGACCGGTTATATGCAATAACGCTGTTCTTGCATTTTCAGAAGTCACTTGTTTTTCATTCGCTTTTCATAAAATTAGGTGGAAAACAAGCAAAAACTACAAGACTTCTAAAAACACAAGTGAATCGTTATTTTACCTACCTGCTCAATTGTCTAGCGCCATTTCGGACAGAGTCACCGTTTTTAAAATAAAATACTAGGAACATTGACGAAAGAATTTAGCCTCGAGAACTTTAATAAATTCAGATTTTATTGTTATTTCTAGTTACATGTAAGCTTTTGAACCAACTTTGGATCACCAATACATATTTTATAGTTTAATATTTTTCCAATTGAATTAATGTTGTAGGGAATTGTGGTTTACGTTAGGGTTTACATGCTTGACTACAAAATTCTGCGTGATGTGGCGGTGGCTACCTACTGGGATGTCGTGGACTTCTGCTGTGCTCATTGTGGTAACGATGCCGCTTTCTATGTTTATTTTCTGACGTTTTATATCGTGATTGATGTATTTATATATTCCAGCAATAATATTTTGAGTCTGCAATATTGCGAAGACATCACCCTCGGATGTTGATAATACGATTTGTTCGTTTGTTGGTATAGGCCCATACGTACTTTTTCCTATTTTTATTCTCATTGATTTATTAACAGGAAAAGTGTACCTTCGAAGTTCGAATATCCGGTGAGAATTCCAAATGCTAATAAGCCGAATGTATTTAAGTTGCTCTATTCCACATCCATATCCGTCAGGAGAAGGAAGTCTTATATTTGGAGCTATGGACTTGGAAGGAGAACCACTTCTTGTAAAAAGAGGCCTTGTAGGAGAACACATAGACTTGCTACGAAAACGAGTACTGTCCGGAGACCTGGACCTGAAATGACGAGGCGGCTCGGCAGGAGCAAAAGAGCTCTGAGGTGAATTATTTCTTTTAGAAGAAGAGGAATGTGCAGAAGAAGAGGAATGAGCAGAAGAAGAGGAATGAGCAGAAGAAGAAGAAGATTCGCGACGGGGAACGACAGGAATAGGGGCTCCATTTGGTAAACATTCGAATTGTGAACTTAACTCTGCAACAAGAAACAGATGATTACCTTTTTTTAATACTTTTATATTTCCACTAGGCTTAAGATTGTAAAAAAATAGGAGAATAGAAAATACGTGATATATTTAGGGGGCGGGGTGTTGCCAAAGCATCATTCTCCATTTTAAGACCAATAAAAAATGTATTACGCAGGGGGGATGGGAGTCAGAAGTCCCTGAAAAATGTATCACTTGTTTTGTGAATGTCCCCGAATTTATTTTATTTTCGAGGGATTAAAAGATTTCTACGGGTTTTGATAGACTCAAAAGATTGTTCTCCATCAAAATTTTAAATAAAAAATGGACTAAATTTAAATTCATATGAAATTATTAGTGGTTTAAATAAATTATTCTAGTATGGATAATAGTAATTTATAACAATACATTATTTGTGATAATAAAATAAAACGGTTGCTAAAGCTTACATTTCAGGACATGCGACGAAGATAAAACAAAAATTAAAAATCAGTATATATGTATCAGTAGGGGCGGTTTTTGAAGGTTTTTTTCTAATATGGTGTTATGATTATAATTTGGGTTTTCTAAAGGTATTTTAGGTGCTTACTTCTATTTGTCAAATTTTGTAAATTTCTTGCAGGGAGGGGTTGCGGATTTGGTTGGTTTCGGAGGGTTGATGAGATTTATTATGGAGTTGATTTCCAGGTAACTTGGGTGATTATTTTAAATTTTTGAATGTTTGGAGTGTCTTATGTGGAGGCTCTTGTGATTTGTTTAGGTAAAAGTAGAAGGATTTGTATCATGATATTGTTGAAATTTATTGTGGGGTCTGAAATATGATTTTGTATTTTGTGAAGGTAACTTATGTGATTATTTCAAATTGTTTAAAAAGTGGTTGGTTGTGGTTATTTTCGAAGACTGTCTGAATCTTTTTCGTAATTAGATTGAATAAGATAATCAGAATATTTGTCTGAATCACCAATTTCATTTCATCTTAAGGCCATGTAACGAGTATAACAGCTGATCAAGTCAGCCCTAAGATCAATATTTTTTCAATCATATTGAAAAATAAAAGTTTAAATAACGCCGAAATTTTTTTCGGGAAATGTTAATAAATATTAAAGTATCGTTTGTGGCCTCACAAAGAGCTGTGGAAAGAAAAAAGTTTATTTATGAAAATAATGATTATCGATGGACGAATTTAGGCTTTACAGCAGAAGTTTGACTTCTTTCTGTGTCGGTAATCATGCAATCTGTATTACCCACAGACCCGTAGAATTCGAAGTTGTCTACTCGCTGCGATAGAGCTGCTTTGACATTTGCATTTTAAGTGCAAACATTAGTTTTTACATTATTTGTGCATAATCTTCGCTCTCGCAAGCGCTCTCACAAGAAAAATCAATTTTAGTTTATATAATTTAGAGAGGCTTCGTTGAAATTATCATGGGTACGGCACTCAGGCATATTTTTGAGAAACTTATAAAGGAATGCGGGACGGGGCGGTAGAGCTTCATAGGAGATTCGAGAGAGGCGCGCGAAAGTCGAGTAAATCACTACGCATGTGCAACAGTTACCTTTGTTTCCACTACAGCAACACACAACGAGGTTATAGTAAAACAAAACGATCAGAAAAATTTCCTAATTTAAACTTTGCACAATTATTTATTTCGCATTTCATACCATTTTTCTAGTGGTTAACAATTAACTTTTTAATAAATAAAATATTTTGAGAATACGCTCAGGGTTATGAGACTTTTCGTAGCAGTAATCGGTAGGTTTATCAATTTTACTAAACTTTTAGTTAAGAGGAGATCCTCGAGAGCGCGCTTATCCGAGTCTGAGTTACCTACGTCATTTATCATGAGTGCTGTACCCATGGAAATGATCTTTATATGATTTACTTTTGGTTTGATTTTAAAATACCTTATGCAGTTTTATACATTTAAATTGTCTGTATTATTATTTTTAATAAAAAATGCATACTCTTCAATGTCACGGTTTGTTAAGTTTCGTGGGAACTGACTGCGGCCTTGATTCTGAGCATCTAGAAATAGTAGCTAATCAGTTTGATTTGTATTTTTACTTATATTTCAGAAATAATTGGAAAGAATGTTTAAGTGTAAAAGGTTACTTGGAAAAGAGGTTCGAAAAGTGGTTGAACAGTGACTTCGTTGTTAAATTTTCTAGGACAAAATCAAAAGGAGAAAGAAAAAGTTCTGATACGAAGTTCGAAGATGCTTCTTCTGCGAAAAACTATCGATAAATACAAAATACAAATTGTTAGAATTATTATTTACCCTTTTGAATTTTTTCGAAGTTTTGTTTTAACTTTCTGAAAATATTTGCAATATACCATGCATTTTTGAGTTTCTATAACAATTGTTTTGTTATCTAAACTCTTAAAATTTATCTAAAAGAATTGTATTCTCTTACAATCTTCACAATTTAACGTGAATTCTTTTAAATTACCTGAATTTGTTTGAGTTTTCTATTTTTTTCAAAATTCTCCAAGTTATTTTTTAGTTCTCAAAATTCTTTTCAATGCTCTGCATTTTTTTTAAATTCTTCTAAACTCAGCCAACTGTTCTGAAATTTTTTCAATTCTTACGATAGCATTGCATTTTCGAAATACTGGTTAATTATCTTAAAATCATTTGAATAGTCTGTGAATTAGTTTAGACTCTTTTACAGCTTTTGCATTCTCTGAATCTTTCTTCACTGTTACATGAATGCACGAAAAATTTCCAAACTATTTTTTTATTAGGGTGCAATTTCAACTATTCACAAAATTCCAAAAAATAATTTTAAACAACACCTTTACCAATAGGTTTTATTTGACCTCGAATACTCTTCTCTAATTCATAAACCAAATTCCACCCAAAAAATGTATCTTGGAAGTCTGTTCATAGAAGTGAGCAAAATTGATTTCTAAAAGCAGTGCATTTCAACCGATGGCATAATCGAAATTGACAGTTTTGGATTCTAGTGCGTGATAATTAATTAGTAAAAAGCAGTCAATTTTGTTTTAAATATATATGTAACCTAAGTTAGTGTTGAACAAATTATAAATGCTTGAAAAACTAAACTTTTTTATGTAATATTTAAATGTAGACATAAAACCTCACTTGAATTTTAATGAAAATGAAAACCTTTCGGATAAATATTGTGAAGAGGTATTCTGCGTTTGTGACCAGAAATAATGCACAGATTTGATTAAAACACTTAATTTATTATACGAAATGGCACTTGGCATATTTTCAAAAACAGGTAAAAGTTTTTGTCAAAGTGGCACACTTTTCATTGTATCTTCTAATTGGAAAACTATGGCGAAAAACGGTTGAAACACAGATTTAATCATGCGAATAAAATTAATGCATTATTTTTGTACAGCAAGAAGGAGTTTGAATAATTTCCGAAATTGCTCATATTTAGTCTCTTTTAAATGACGGTTAAGAATTTGTGGTAAAAATAAGACGCCTTCCATTGTCTTTACAAATCAATAAACTATTGAAAAATGTTTAAAACTTAAATTTCAAATATGCGGCTGGAAGTAATAAATTATGACCTGAAAATAGTGAGAAGTTTTAATAATTTCCAACTTTGCTGACTTTTGGCCTCTTTTAATATATGATAAGAATTTCGCATCAAAATTAGACTTTGGTGTTTTTCCTTTTTGAAAAAGTACCAAAAATATTTTTTAAACATAAGTTTCCACCGAAACACCATTAAAATGAAGTCTTTTTTTAGAATCATAAGATGAGATGTTAAAAAATATGTTAGAGCTTGTCAAAATAAAAAAATGTGCGGTGTCTTTCCTGATCGAAAATAGGCTTTTCTTCAACTAACAACTTTGCTGATATTGGGTGGGATTTTCGTCTTAGACGAAGATCCTGGTGTAAAACCTTTGATGACGCTTTTAATTGCGTTTACTAATTAGTAAAATCTATTTAAAGTCATACCAAATCTATTGGTAAAGATGTTATCCAAACATTATTCTTGGTAGGTTTGTCTATAGCTAATTACAATTGAATTATAAGCACACGTCAAAGATTTCAAACATATTGGAAGTCGTGCTACCGCAACCAAAAAACTTTGCTGTTCAGGGCGTACGTCAGAAGAAATCCAGTTGGCAGTAATAAAAGTAGGCTCAATCGAATCATTTCGATCAAAAAAGAAAGTACGACTGTGTATACACCTTTTCCGGTAAAAACAAAACGTACCATGAACTTTGCCTCGACCTTTTCATGAAATGCTTGTGCATCGCCAAAAAATCGCGTTTATTCTGCTTTAATTTCAATTGAAAAAAATCCCAGCAGCGCTGAGAGAAGAGACAGTGGTCCACCCAAGAACAAGATATCAATTAAAGATTAAAATGGAGTGGTCACCTTCGAATTACAAGAAACATCAAAATTAGAAAGAAATAAAACAAGAAGGAAGCAGGACGTCAATAAACAAAATTAATTAGTTCAGAGCGTCATGTACTGAGTATCAAACTGGCGAAACTTTTTCCATCTTCATATCACACGATGAAGGCAATTGTAAAGAAATAAACATTCAGAAACGAGAATCGAGCGAAAATATTTTCAAAGATAATGAATTGACAATATTATTTCTAACAGAATACCCTACTTCGAAAGAAAGATATGAAGATTTATTAACACTAAAATGACAGCTGTTGCCCCAATACCCAAGTTTTTAAGAAAACTTCAGACATGTCAACATAACCTAATATGGTTTACTGAATGGTGACGAAAATAACTTGTAAAACGATACATGTTTTCATATTGTATATAGTTCGGTTTCCAGAATATATTACCACTATAAGTGCAAATGATAATAGTTCCTTCTATTTTTGTCAGTCCAAAATACTTTGACACCCCTCATTTCGATAAAAAAAACTTGGACGAAATAATAAGAGTCGTCATAATATATACTGTAACACATTTATGTTGGAGGCTTCCAGTTAATCTATTTGAAGCTTCTTTCCAAAACGTAAGGTACTGCTACAATATATGATGTAATGGAATTTTACAATATCTCGGAGAGTTCACGCTGAGTATTTCCACAAAGTACTGCTCTCTCTAGTACCGTAACGAAAGTTATAAATCTCGGTTTATTAAAGCATATGAATTAATTGTATTTTTAACTACGTACATTTTAGTAATGTATAGATGACGCTGCAGGAAAGACTACGAAGCGAGCTCGTGTACTAGTCAAAAAACATGCCCGGGACACCTGGTGCCCAAAAAACCACGGAATGCGTCCGAGTACTGGTCGAAGATCGTACAGGGCACTAAAATCTGGTTAGCGACCGCAGGAAGTGATCGAAAAGACTCCCGGGATACCTGTGGTACGAGAAAATACAAAGCGCTTACGAGCGTGATCCAGAATATATTTGAGATACCTAGGGCATGAAAAACTACGGGGCTCTCTCGAGACATGGTCGAAAAGAGTGCTCTGGATACCTGGTGCTCTAAAAATTGCCTGCCGCTCCCGAGTTTTGATCGTGAACACTTGCGCCATGCTTAAGGTACAAAAAACTATGTAATGCTCTCAAATACTAGTCAAAAACATACACGATATACCTGGTGTAAGAAAAACTGCGTAGCGCCCAAAAGTTTTAATCGAGAACACACTTGGCATATCTGAGGCACGAAAACCGACAAGGCGCTCTTGAGTTTGTTTTTGTTTATCTTTTGCGCCCTGAAATCTTTGTCTCGCTTTCGCTCTTAAAATATTTTAGACTCTTTTTTTCCACATTGTATGTAACATCAGTCACGGAAGCATTTTTATAATGAAATGAAGTAATCTGATAAGAGCAGTGTGCCCCGACGTATTGAAAAAAGCCTGGTTTTCACCCCATCATTGACGGACTGGGTTGCAGTCAAGTACACGACGGGGGACCTACAGCTTAAGGTGCGTTCCGAACCACCAGAACATCGGTAAAGGTACATAGAAAAATTTTCAGTGGTACCGGCTCACAGATCGAACCCCGGACCTCTGAGTTGAAATCCGAGCGTCTAACGAACTGAGCCTATTATTATATATTATTTAATTTATTATGATTTAATGTTTATGATTTATTTAGCAACGTTTTTAAAATTGTAGATAAATCACTATACTACATATATTCACCGATAGAATTAAGTGTGATTGCCAAGATGAAGGATGGACTGCAAACGACTCTCATCTTTTCAAGTAGAGGAAAAACTGATCACCTTATTAGTGAAGAATTGAGTTACGAATTTTAAGAATGATTATTATCGTGAATCACGGTATTTTATCTAACATATTGTATGCCTAAAGTTTATCACTCACATATGTACACTTCATAAGAGTCAGTTTCAAGGATAAATATTGAATAACAGGTTCGTTAAAGTTGAAGAACATGATTTTATAAATTCCTGAATTTGAAAAAACTTTATTTTCGACCCGGTGTTTTCAAATAGTAATAATGTTATTTCAATAATTTTATTTTGGAGGGCTGAAAAGAAATTTTATACCAGCTTTTCCCCAGCGCGTCAAGGTTTTCTCCCAGATGCGGAAAATTCCCTAGTAAATCAGATTTCCTCGGTATAAATTACCAATTTCTTCAAAGTTTCTCCCTAGACGCGCATATTTTCCTAGAAAATAACATTTCTCTTATATGAAATTACCCTTGGTCATGAAAACGGCTGTAAACCAGTTAGAGCATCATGTATTTATGTGCCTTGGTGCGTTAAGTGTAAATCCAACAATGGTGTACCTCCATCCCGTCAGGTTTTCTCCCTTGACGAGCAAAATTTCCTAAAAAATAGCATTTTTAGGTATGAAATTACTTTTGGTATTAAAATCATCTCGAAACAGGTCAGGCCTGATATCCATAAGCTGATTGACAAGAGAATTTTCCGAGTCTAAAGGAATACCTTGACGTGGAATACCACGTGTAAAATTGCAGTGTATTACACTGATAGCACAGGCCCACAAAACAAACAAAAGTGTCTGTGCAATTAACCAGACCTATATATTCTTATGTATTTTTCGACGCTGAATCCGAATTTGCAATAAAAAAGTAGGGTCCAGCTACTTTTTTATGGGGTTTTGCTCGAAAAACCTCATTTTTTACGGTTTTTTCATGGTTTTTTTTAAATAAAAAAAAATAAAGAAAAATTTTATTTTTTTGACCTCAGAATCGAATTTTACGGGAAAAAATACATCGAAAACCATCTTTTGTTTTTTTTTACAAAAATTTCAATCCACCATACTGCGATGAAAAGGCAGAAAATCGCGAAAAGTGAAAATTTGCTTCAAATTTGATTAAAATGACATTAAAATCAACTTTTACGATTTTAAACCGATTTATAAACATTGAAAATACTTTACTGTGGGTTTTTGAGGTCGCTGATCACGAATTTTAAGTCATTTTTTTCAAAAAACAACT
>NC_046657.1:5077947-5133852 GCF_010883055.1 Belonocnema kinseyi
TAACCCATTAAAACTCTAAGGCACTTCTTAAAAGAAGCTAAAAATATTATAATGGATTTCATGAATATCGCTATACATAGGTTCTAAGTCTTACTTTATGATGAAGGGTCGAAAAAGTTCTAGTTTTGTGATTCATGCAGTGGAAAACCTCCAGAACAGTATCCAAAACATCGATTTTTTGAAAAAAATATCAATTTATCACGTTTATTGTGTTAATTTGAAGCAAATTTTCACTTTTCGCGATTTTCTGCCTTTTCATCGCCGCATGGTGGGTTGAAATTTTTGTAAAAAAAAAATCAAAACATGGTTTTCGATGTATTTTTTCCTGTAGAATTCGATTCTGTAGTCAAAAAAATAAAATTTTTCTTTATTTTTTTTATTTGAAAAAAAACCATGAAAAAACCGTAAAAAATGAGGTTTTTCGATCAAAACCCCATAAAAAAGTAGCTGGACCCTACTTTTTTATTGCAAATTCGGATTCAGCGTGGAAAAATACATAATAATATATAGGTCTGGTCAATTGCACAGACACTTTTGTTTTTCTTTTGTGGGCCTGTGTTATTCATGAAATTTAGAAGCCTTTGTAAATGAAAAAAATTGCCTGAAAATCTTACAGATTTTGTTTCAAATTTTCAGATATCTTTCGAAATTATTTGAAATATTTAAAAATTAATACAACATTTTCCCAGAAATCTCAGGATTTTTCTTTCCTAGAAACCGTTCAAAAACCATGAAAAGCTTTTATAATTTTTTGGAAAACTTCAAAAATATAAATTTTGTTTAAAGAGTTTTGAAATATTTTAAAACTATTTTTTTTCAATACTTCTACATTGTTTCGAAAATGATTAAAACTTTTTCTAAAACTATTTAAAAAATGTTTGAAACTTTAATAAATTGCCTCTATATATTCCAAATTTTTTGTATATTTATAGGAAACATGTGAAATTTAATTTTGCAATTAAGAAGAAACCCTGAAATTTTCGCCTGAATCTAAAGAACATAATTTATTCTTTAGGAACCTCTCGAAATGATTTAAAATAGTATTTTTATCGAAGTTTTCAAAACTCTAAACTCTGTTTGAATTTATGTTTTAATATTCTCAAGTTTGAAAATATTTTTTGTCCAATAAAAGGAATTTTTGTCTTGCTTGAAATTGGTGATTTTTAAATTTATTAGAGATAATCGATATCCACAGGACACCTAGGATGGTTCATTTTTTTAGTTAAATTTGATAAATAAAAAAATTAATTTCAGGAAAAACTGTTGTTAATGCTTAACTAGTTTCAATAAAATTTTGATATTTACGAGGACATCTGATCAAATCCCTACAGTAATGTAATTTTTCAAAGGCCCAAAAAGAAGAGTGTGCAAATGGTCGAAAAAAATGACAAAACCATGTCGAAATAAGGAAGAGAATTCATTGCTGAAGTCCCGTTCACCCCATGAGACTTCAGTAAGGACCTACATTTCATAGAAATTTCTACGTCCTTCTCGTGCGATTCATTTGACCTCATTGAAGAATCCATTAACACAGGCTGGATATCTTATCACATTATTTGCGTACTCTGCATCGACATAGCAAAAACTGCGGCCACAGAATCAATTCAATTTTAATCCATTTTGCATCAATTCTCGAGACGGGGAGGCTACAGAAGAAATCAAGAAAATGAACTTCAAATCATAACTGACGTCATCCACTGTAACTGACATATCTATTGAACTCAATGGTAATGCTTCAACTACAAAACTTTCGAGAAATAAATTGAGTAAAACTGGACCTGGCTCGGGCGAAAGCAGTATTATGCCAGCAAGTATAATAGATTTAAATATTCATGACAATGGTAATTTATTTAGGAGTAATTATATGAGCCGAAATCCTAATCTACACTTTAATAGGTTTTTTGCTCTGGCATATTTTGTTACTATGTTGTTAGTTACAGCATGTTATATTATTGCCTCTTTGTAAAAAAAAATAATATACCTTCGGCAACGTAACCTTAAGATAACTTTATTATAATAAAGAAAGTCGGAGGCCAGACCTTTCCCGGGTAAAAGAAATTAAGAAAATCAATTGACTAAGCGAAATCTCAAAAACGAACAAAATTATTATTCTAATTTCCCAATTTTTAATTTGTGTAATAATTAACAGTTTTTGGCCACTATGCTTTGATCAAACCTCACAAATATTGCAGCGAGAAGATGCTTTCTGTCCAGTATGAATATTATACACCAGTTCTTGTGTTCACACGAGGAGTAATAAAATTCGGCACTCCTTTTATGTCGTTTTTGTTGTTGTGTTTTCTCTTTATCGGGAGCATCGGCAAGCCTACTTCGCATCTTTAATAAGGATTAGGGACTTCTGATCCTTCACTTCAGAACCGGAATACAGGCGACCCTGCTATCAAGGGAACGGCTCTAACCTCTTGCCCCACCACCTCTCAAATAAAGCAGCTCGGAATCTCTCTCTCACTCGATGGCGGCTAATAAGCACTAACGAAGGAAGGATGGGACGATTAGATAGACGAATAGGAAGAAGATCTCATCGGCTACCTTCCTCTCGACCGTTGCAAATCACGGAAATTAAATTGTGCGCATCAGACTTTCCCCCAAATGATGTGATTCCTCCCGTTTGTATAATATGCAGGTAAGCGCGAAGATCGGTCTCTTAGCGTCTGTACACTCATAGTGAGAACACTTGTAGCCGTTTACCGACTTCATACTTAAGTTAGGATCTACTTTTTTATGAATGGTTTAGCCAAGCCTTTTCTCAATTGTATTTTCCTTATTGTTGTTGTTCATTAAATTTACATCTTGGCTAAATCATCATTAATTGGCTTTTTTTTATTAGGGCGGGGATAAATAATATGTCTCGTTCAATTTTATATAATCTTCTATAGTGCCGAAAATGCCGGAAACTATTTTTAGCCCAATCAGCCGAAATTTACAATGTTACTTATCCCCTCGATATGCCATTTAGTGTCTGGTTTGTAATTTAATTGGAAACATTATTGATCCCCACAATATCACTGACCTTAGTTTCATTTGAAATATTCCTGATCCCCACAATACTAATTACCGTGATTTCATTTGGAACATTCCTGATCCCCACAATATTGTTTACTGTAATTTCATTTGTAATATGCTTCATCCCTACAAAATTATATACCGTAATTTCATTTGAAATACTCCTGATCCCCACAATATCATATACCGTAATTTAATTTGAAACATTATGGATCCCTACAGCATCATTTAACATAATGCAATTCGAAATATTCCTGATCCCAACCAAATTATAGACCGTAATTTAATTCGAAGTATTCTTTATGCCCACAATTTTTTGCACCGTTATTTCATTTAATATGTCGTTGAACTCCCCACAATTGCTGAAATTTCTGTGTTAGCCTCTTTATATTTGATTTGAGATCTTTTCGAGCCCCCATTCATTTTAGAAACCTCGAAACGTTGCTTATTTGTGAAACCCCATTTTCAATCCTAAGAAACCCGTTTGGAACCTATGAGACCCTTTTAGGAACTTTTCAGAACCCCTCTTGCATTTAAAGAACTTTTCTTATTTATATTTTAAAACTCCTTTAGGAACTTTTGTCAACCCCTTTGGCATTTATGGAAGTTTTCATACTTATAATTTAGAACCACTTTTGGTATTTCTTTTAGGAAATCCCTTTATATACCTCCTTGGTGTTTATATCGAATCCCCTTACCTCTTGACTAAAAAGTAATAGTCCACCGCATTATAGTTGTTTTTTCTTACTGTCAATTTTTGTTGTGAACACATTATTTGGTAGATATATATTGTTGGTAATTAATATTGGAACTGCAAATGTGCTTTAACGATTTTATTGCATTGCTCTTTTCTTTAACTTTCATGTTAAGTATATTGATTAGCTTTTCTTAACTTTTGAATAAACCAATGTTAATTATCCTTTGTCAACATGCTAGGCAGTCTGATAAGTCCCTGAAAAATGAAACAGGGAGAGGTTTTTTTGGCCAAAGTCGGTTTTATTTTTCAACATACTCTCCTATTAGGTCAATACAGCAAGTCCAACGATTTTCTAACTTTTTGATACCGTCCGAAAAGTACTCGATCAGAAGGTCTCCAAAATACGCCTCAGTTTCAGCTATGAGCTCCTCATTTGAGTAAAAATGCTTACCGGTGAGCCATCTCTTAAGGTTAGGCAACAAGTAATAGTCGTTGGGGGCCAGGTCTGGTGAATACGGTGGCTGAGGAACCAATTCGAATCAGATTTCGTGCAATTTTGCTTGTGCAACTAAGCATGAATGAACAGGCGCATTTTCGTGATGATAAAGCGGTTTTTTCTTCTTCAAATGCAGTCGTTTTTTGGCGATTTCGATTCTTAAGCGGTTCAATAATGATGAATAGTATGCTCCGGTTATGGTTTTACGTTTTTCAAGATAGTCCACGAATATTATGCCATGTGCATCCCAAAATACGGAGGCCATAACCTTTCCGACCCATTGTTGCGTTTTTGGACGATTCGGAGCACTTTAGCCCGGTGGAACCCACTGTTTTGCCTGTTGCGTTGACTCAGGAGTGTAGTAGTTGATCCAGGTTTCATCCATGGTTATGAATCGGCGCAAAAACTCGTTCGGCTTACGCGAAAATAATGCCAAATTCTGCTGGGAAGTTGTAACACGAATTCGTTTTTGGTCCACTGTGAGCAAACGCGGCACCCATCGCGCGCAGAGCTTCATCATGCCCAAAACTGAATGCACGATATTGCCCACACGTTCCAATGATATGCCTATAGCATTAGCTACCTCTCTCAATTTCATTTTGGGATCATTCAACATCATATCATGGATTTTTTCGACATTTTCTGGTGTAGTGACCTCTTTTGGGCGCCCAGGTCGTTCAGCATCAACTGTGCTCGTATGGCTACAACGAAACTCGGTAAACCATTTATGAATCGCCATTTGAAGGATCAAGCTCGACGAAAATGGTTCACATTTAATGAATACTAATGCCATCTCTTAGAATTTTCAGGTACTTATCAGACTGCCTAGTATAAGCTTTGTCATTACGTACCCTCCCCTCTACCATTCTTTTCTGTTTAGGCTGCGCTAGCAGTTTTGTTGACCCTAATTTTGTTTAGCAATATTTTGGTTTCTCTTTTTCCTATGTCGATATCTTTTCATCTTTTGGTAATCTTTTGTGGTAATACCTACTTTCAATATTTTCGTATATCTAATTTTGTTTATTACCGTATCTTTCAAGTACACTTTATATTTTATCTTTACTTTTGCGATTATCGCGAGTTTTATTTTATGGTAAAACCTTTTAGTCAGAGTCGGTCAGGTTTTCCTATTTTTGTTGTTCAGCCTGAAACGCTTAGCGTTCAGTAAATTTCCCGTTTTCCCGTTTGGAATATAGATTTCGCATGTTTTTTATTGCTTCTCACTGACTTCGATTGAATTGGTTCTCATTTGTCCAAAGAAAGGACTGGCGCCCAAAATTATAGGGTATGTTTATTTTCTAATTGCCCATTTAAAAGTTTATTTCAGTAAGCTTCGGTCATGTAGTTTAATTTATACAATTAAGGTGCCATGTGCGCTACTAAAAGACAATTACATTTTTTATTTTATTTTAAAAAGTAGCGTTACATGGTTTCTGAACATTATTAATAATAATTCAGTCATTCAAAGTAGTAGTTAACAAAAAATGGTTTAATAAATACACAAACAGATTAACTATCTTCACAGTATCATTTGTAGTTAAGTTGATTTATAAATAACAATTCAGAAATTGAGGTTGAACAAAATGATTAAAATTTCTTTAAGACTTTACTCATTTTTAAACAATAGCTGGAATTTACAATTTAAAAGTTAATAAGATTAACCGAAATTTGCTCTTTTCTTGATACTCTACGTGCTCGATAATTTGAGGTTAGGGTCAAGGTGGATTCAAGAAATAATGAGTGGTTCATTTATTCTAGATTGCAACACTATCCTGGTCATTTCTAATAGGCATAATGAGAAAGGCTTGACTATGATTCGTGAAGAAATATTGAAAGCGCTACGATCGCCATAGAGTTTGAATTTAAATATACAATGTACATGCTTGCCTTTTAGTGAATAAATTAGGGTCGTAGTCTTTACTCTTCAAAAAATATTTCTACCAAAACATTAAATAATACTCTCATTGGTAACTATTTACAGGAATCTTGCTATGATATGAACGTGGCATAATACAACGTACGGGCCTGGACCATAGGGCTAACATGCATGTAGCGACGACGAAATCTTCTCATATCCAGGTTCCTTGTAAAGTTCTACACCAGGTATTGGAGTCTGCGAAACCTCGAAGCTTTTCGTGAGCAATGCGGGTACCCGGAATCTCAACAATAATTGAACTTGAGTGGTTATAGGTTAGCAGCAATACAAAATGGCGGGCGATGGTGCAACTAATCGAACTCTATTTCCACCAATCGGAAAAATGTGAACAAACGTCCTGAAATCTCTCCCTTCTTGAGGGCTATCTTTGTCCAATGACGATATTGATTTTGAGAAGCGTTACATATAAATAAAAATAGAAATCGAAACGAATCAAACTATAATTTAATTATAAAAATGTAAACAAAACAAGCCGTGGAGCATCCTACGATCCCTGAGGTGCCAGAGATCCATTTATTTTATATCTAAGATCCACTCTTGTGTGTTACAAAATCTGCAACGTCACAAGCATCAAGATGCTTTTTAATAATTGTACGGTGTAGTACACGATCATCAACATCACTAATCTTATCGTTCTGATTTTAAGTATTTCTGGAATTAACTTTATTAACTAATTCCCTGGAAACTACTGAATTTTTAAGAGTTTTTTCTACTTGATATTTAGGATCAATTGTCTGATAATAATTTGGAGCATTCAGAGAAAGTTGTTGCTGATAAATGAATTTTTCGCAAATCGATTTTTTGCAGTTATCACAGTCAAATCTTTTTCTTTTGACTGTAAGTAATTTAGCAGTACATTTTAAACCATAGTAATGAAGAGTATTTTTTTCCTCTGGTCGATGGTACACTTTCAAAAACATGTGAATAGAAATCTGTAAGTGAACGGCCATGGTCAGAGACCATGGCCGTGGAGTCATCAGTTCTAACAGTTCTCATTCCCTTTTCAGGTGTGCATTATTTGCAACCTAAATCTCAAATTAACTCAAAACGGCTTGATCTAAAAAAGTTAAACAATTCATTCATTTTTTTCACAAAAATAATAACTAGCTCCAGGAATGAGGGGATGCTCACTAAGAATACAAATGTTTGGTTTAAAATATTTGTAAGTATGTTTTAGTTATTACATTTCTAATGATTCCCAGTTTTTGATAGGCTGATAAAAAATCGAAGGTGTGGCAATCATCACACGTTTTTGCCTTTAATCGTATGATTATTAATTAATAATAGTTTTAAGTCTATGAAATTTTTGGATTTTCTGGGTCGCAACATTATCCATCACAAATACATTTATCATCAACTCTTATAGTTCGACGTTTTCGTACTATCTTGGCAAGTACAAGTGGGCGATACTGTAATGGTTGTCTGTGAGGTATAAGAGCTACATTTCGTAGCCAACTAAAATAAGTTCCGGCCTGCCAGCGTCAGGCTTAGTTCATCGCAAGCCGTATCCAAAAGGCTGTTCTTCTGAGATAATTTCCTTTTGTCCATCAACATTGTTGCTAATACCATTCTACAAAGATTGGTAACTCTAAAAAAGTATTCAGAGGTAAAACCTGGATCTCCATTTGTGCAGTCTGCCGCATAAGGTCATCCGCCGTGAGAGACCGGATTCTGAGGACCGTGGTGATCGCAGTTTCTGGAGTCTATAACTTTTAATAAAATAGATGACGTCAAGAGCATCGGTGGCTCAGTTAATTAGGCGTTTCGACTTCACGTCATAAGTTCGGGGTTTGAATTGTGGGCCGGTACCTTTGGGTATTTTTCAGCTGACATCCAGTCATTGAATGATGGGGTTAACACCAGGCTTTGCTTAATATGTCAAATTAGGCACACTGCTCTTATCAGATCACTTTATTGCATTACAAAAATGTGCCCTTCACTGATAATATATACGGGGACAGCCACGTGTATATTAATTCAAAAACATTACACAACTTATTTTTACACTGATCTAAAAGCGTCATATAGAAGGAGGACATTTCTCTAAGCGAATCTTTTTACGTTAAGTATCTCAACAACTACTTGTTTTCTTAGTTTAGGCTTCCCAAAGCGACAAGTCATTATTTGAGTTTCAAAACGAAATTTTATTAAAAAAATACGCTCTGAATAAAAAAGGCAGTAAATAAGAAATAAATATTTGCTACTTCAAAAAAAAAGCATGCCAGCTCCTCAAATTCTGTGCGATTAAATGATTTTAATATTACGTGATTACTTGATTAGATTTGATCTTTGACGTCTGTGAATGGAAGACACGAAGCCGCTGGCGACTTAAGAAATGATTAATTTCTCAAATTCAATTCAAATGGGCTAAAGTATTCCAGGAAATATCTTTGAACTGTAATAAACAACCTTCTATCTGGTTATTTTTTAACGCTAAAAATTAACATAATTAAAACAAAAAACTTATATTCCTCTTGCATTATCAGAAAAAATTTTAAATCGTATTTCAAGAAAATGTTATTGAGAAATTTGAAAATCCAGCTCACAGCACGAGTTAAAACTGAAAATAAAATTATAATAGATTTTTCCAAAAAAATCAAATTTTTTGCTTGAATTAAGTAACAGCTAAAACTTTTCGTCAAAAAGCGAAAATATGCGTAACAAAATATCACATCTAAATATAGCCTCTTAATTGAAATTTGTAAATGCTTCTAAAAGTCTTCGGTGGTTCCCTAACTTCCAATGAAACAATGTAATGTGTCTTGAATCCACTTGGCAGATGCAGAATCGTCAAATTCAGTCATTCAGCATTTTTTGTTTACTTTAATTGTCTAATAAAACAATATATTTTTTATTAAATTTCTTGCGCTAAGCAGGTTTATCATTTTCGTATCATTTTGTCTTACTGAATTTCCTTCTGACTTGTTCACCGCCAATCTCGGCATTAAATAAGTTATGGATTTTACCAAAGTTCACAGATTACAGAGAGTCCATCATTTTCTAGCAACCATATCGTATAGAATTTTTTTATTTAGGATCACCAGTAACATCTAAGATTTCGATACGAATTCGGATCGAAAATAATATATTTTATAGTTTTACATTTTCTTAATTGAATTATTAGCTTAGAAGATTGATATTTACAGAAGGATCTACATGCTCTACTTTAAAATTCAAATGGATTAAGCGCCGAGCACCTGTTGGAACTGTATTCATTTCTTCTCGATTCAGTCGGGTAATGATACCGGTTTTCATGTTGATTTTCAAACGTCTCATACTAGAATTGAAATTTGTATATATTCCGACAAGAACATTACAACTCTCCAAAATTGCCAACACATCACCATCGGAGTTTGCTAATACAATTTTTTCTTCCGTTGGAAGAGGCCCAAATGAATTCTTTCCTGTTCGTATTTTAATTGATTGATTGGGAGAAAAAGTGTATCTTTGAAGTTTAAATATCCGGGTTCGATTCCAAGGACAAATGAGCCGAATAAACTCAAGGTGTTGTATTCCACATCCATGTCCGTCAGGAGAAGGAAGCCTTATAGGTGGATCTATGGGCCTGGGAGTAGGATCATACCGTGCAAGAAGAGGCACTCCAGGAGGAGACCTAGACCTCAAACGTGGTGGAGGGGACAAAGAAGGTGTTCTGAGACGAGGAACAGTAGGAATCGGTTCGCCATTAGGTAAGCATTCAAACTGTAAACTTAATTCTGCAACAAGAAAGAAAGGATTATATTAATATTTCATTCCTTCTTGGAATGGAAGCTTCTCATGTTTCCCTAAGGGTTTACATTTCTGTTGCACCTTCTTCCCTATTCCTTTTACACACCCCTCACTCACTCACTTGGTGGTTGGAGGGGACCTATAGTTTGAGGTAGATTCCAAACCACCAAGAGTAGCATCTTTAAGTACTAATAGAAAACCTTTTTCTCTAGAGGTACCGGTCCCACGATACTCCGGAGATAAACAACTTCTTTACTAGGCTAGTGTTCACCGCATGGGCCGCCCAGGCTCTTCCAGAGTGCGAGAGGGTAATCGAATCCGCAAGCCGCCGGTGTGGGTCCAAATCCTGCGCTTTAGCCCCAACAAAGATCGTCCCACTTTATGAAAGTTATAATATTAATAAATATTTTATTAACGCTTAAATCAAAGGTGCTTATCGATCGAATCCAAATAATTATAACTTTTCAAGATCGTTATACGATACTTCTACACATAGTTCGATTTTCTATTTTAAACATTTGTTTAGTTAACACATCCTCATAGTCATTTGTCCCCTGCGTAAGGGAATAAACGTTTAAAATGTTTAATTCTGTTAAATTTAATTTAATGAGTTTATTTTCTTATGCATGTTAAATCAATTAAAATTTTTATCAGTAGGAAAAAATTAAAACTGCAGGAGAGAACACAATAAGTATGTCATCTCCAAATGTTTGTAACGCTTCACCCACCAAAGTCCCGTCCACTTTATCTACAAATATCCCTTTTACTTCATCTCAGATTTTTAACAGGGGTAAATAAAATATACAGGGGAGTTAAGCCAACACCTTGTCTTATTAAGAAGACGGTAGGAAGCATTAAAAACTAACAGAAAAGATATTCTTCAGGATTTACGGCTATGACGAAATATTTTGTTTCAAATGATAAAATTCTGGACAGAAATGCTTTTTTCAGGCTGTTAGATGAAAAATGTGAAAAAGGGTCTTCTGATTATATAAAATATTTAAGAAAAGCTACCTATTCAACCTTGGTCACATATGTAATCGAAAAGAGCTTTTGGATATATGCATCGACTAGAAAAAACTATTCTTATTTCTGCTTGATGAATGCTTTTACTCAAAGGTTGGAGAGTTTAGCTCATTAAAATCCAGACATTTGGTAAGAAATCTGCTCATAACTGCCAGATCGTGTTAATTTTAATTTTAAGTTAATTTTAATGTTTCGCATGTTTCAGAAAATGTGAAAAAATCTTAACATTTCTTTTAAATCGCTTTGGATTATGGAATTTATTTGAAAATTTGCTTGGAATGTTTAAAAATATCCTAGAATATTCACAATTCTTTAAAATTTCTTGAAATTTTTCAAAGTCCTTGAAAGTTGCTTGTAATTTTAAAAATACCCTACAATATTTCAAATCCTTAAAAATCTTATACGAAATTATTTAAATCAATGGAGAATTACTTGAAACCTTTTAAAATACTCTAATCTACAACCGTTTCAATATTTAACGTTTCGAAATTTTTCTGTTTTCTAAATTTCAATATAAAGCTTACAAAAATTTCAAAATATTTCAAAAGATTTTTAAGGATTTTAAATATTTAAGAATTTTTTTAAAAGATATATCTCCGCAATAGAAACAGAGTTAGAGCAGGAAGTGTTGAGTACGCCGAAAGAAGAGATGAAGAAAAGGAAGGCAAGGGGGAAGTATAAAAAACTATAGAAAAAGAAAGATTAAGAGCAAAAAGCGTAGGGTCAATAGAAGCATTTATAAAAAGGAAGAGAGGGGAGAGGGAAAGCAGTGAAGAGAAGGAAGATATCAGGGCGAGTGTAAAATATCAGAAAATGTTTAGATCGTCGACGGAAAAGCAGAGTTTGTTAAGGAAGAGCGATAATAGTAAGGGTGCTGGCGGTAGCGGAGATGAAAGTCAAGTGTCGATGATAGAGGAAAGACTAGAAGAAGTTCGAGAAGTAATAACAGAGGTGATGGGGATTTATGACGAAAAGCAGGAGAAAACGAGATAGGAATTAAAGAAGGAAATTAGGCGGACATGGCTGAAGTTAAGAAGGAAATAAAAAAAGGGAAGAAATCAGGGAAATCAGCGAAGGGGGGAGATAATGGTACTGTGAAACTAAAGAAATGGGAACATAAGAGGGAGGTGATGACAAAGAAGAGGTTAGTATATGGTAGTCCAGAGAGAATAGAGAATGATTTCCGATGAGTAGAAAGGAAGATGCGGTACAAATTAAGGGAAATAGCGGAAGAGGAAAGAAAAGAGGGAAAGAGAACATGTGTTAAGTATGGGATAATTCAGATAGATGGAGCATGGTGAGATTGGGATGAAGAAAGGGAACAGATAGTAAGAAATGAGGTGCAAGGAAACTAGGAGAGGAAGCAACGGGAGATAGGGAAATAGGAAATAGTAAGAAGGAAAAAAAGATGAGAAACGAAAGTAGGGAAGAATGGAAGATTTCTTACTGGAATATAACAGGATTGGAGAGAAAAGATAGGGAGTTTATGAGAAATTTGACACAATGGGATGTAGTCATAATGATGGAGACGTGGCTAGATGAAAAGGAATGGGAAAGAGTAAGGGGAAGGTTACCAAGAGGTTACAAATGGCAAGTGCAAAATGCAAAGAGGAAGAATAAAAAAAGCAGAGCAATGGGGGGAATGGTGATGGGAGTAAAAAATGAATGTATAACAGGGAAAGATAAGCAGGATAGGAATGGATAAAAAGAAGGAGTGATAGTAGAAGAGGCAATGATGGGAGTAGAGACGTGGAAGGTAGAGGGGATTTATGGGAACTGTGATATGCAGGAAAAAGCTGAGGAGACTGCAAAGAGAAAAAAAGGAGGTCATAAAGGAATTAAGAAAGTAGAGAAAAGAAAAAAATGATGGGGAAGAATATAGGAAAAAAAGAAAGAGTATACTGAGTTGTGTTATGAAAAGCAAGAGGAAGAGACTGAAAGGTTTAAGGAAGATGCGGAGAAGGGTAGGACGGAAGAAGAGGTATGGAAGGTAGTAAATAGAGAAAGAAAAAAAAGAAAAGAGTGAACCAAGGTATTGAAATGATAGAATGAAAGAAAATTTTTTTGGATGTGCTAGGAGGTGTAAAGAGAAAAGTTGTAAAGGGAGGAAAATATGGTAGAGAGAGAGAGATGAGGAAGAAAGACACCTGGTATAGATGAGATTCCAAATGAAGTATGGAAATATGAAGGGGAGGAACTAGAGGAATGAGCATGGATAATGTGTAATAGAGTATGGAGAGGACAGGGGTGGCCAGTGCACAGTGGTCCAGGAGACCAGGTTTCGTGGCCAAAAGTTGGAAAACATATAGAAATGTACAACAATGAATTGCAAGGACACTAATATATGGTTTTCGAAGGTGCTGATTCCGAATCTGATGTCAGAATTCCAAAAAACAAAATGGCGGATCCAATATGGCGGAGCCTAATTTCAAAAAATCGTTGGATCCACTCAAAAAGTGGTATCCAGGGGTTTTACAGGGCGCTGATTGCGAATCTGATGTCAGAATTTCGAAAAACAAAGTGGCTGATCCAATGTGGCGGAGGATAATTTCAAAAAATTATTGGATTCACTTAAAAAGTGGTATCTAAGGGTTTTTGGAGGCTCTGACTCCGAATCTGGAGTCGAAATTTCGAAGAACTAAACGTACTTGATTCTATTGAGTTCCCTTGCCCCTCACTATTCGGGGTGCTTGAGTTAAGTGAGTCCCCTTGCCTCTCACTACTAGGGGTGCTTGATTTGAGTGAGTCCCCTTGCCTCTCACACTTTCAAATGGTTTTCGCTTACAAATTGTCATGAGTTCCATCTCCCTCTTCATTGGTCAATTCAATTTCGTCTAGCAGAATTTTAGTTTCTGAAAGATCAGCCTCTTCATCTTCTCGATCTGCTATGTCGGAACTGGATGTTGCGTCTTCTGGTATCACATTTACTTGAGGCGCCGAGAGTAAAACTCTGACATTTTCGGAAATGGGCAAAAATTTTTTCTTCTGAAGTCGCGAATGAACACTGATCGCAGAAATGAGTGGATCGGAAGAATCCATTACTCTATAAAACACATCATACATATTAGCTTGGCGGTCGTGTTTTCTGCTGTGAAATTGTCTGTAATTCTTATAGTCTTTGTTGCGAGCTTCAGAAGCTTCTTCGCCAAGCATTCCTACCGGTAACACGCTTGTGCTTATGGTTGCGTCTCCGTGAATGAGTATCTTATGTAACGTTGAAGGCATAGGGTACCAGTTGTAGTGAGTTACGTATATTCGGGCAGTAGAATCACAAAGTTTTCCAAACTCAAGTGGATTTATCGGGAACTGTTGTGACATAGCGGTTAATAACTCACAGTCAAGTCCAAGATGTTCTGTAAGTTCATCTGTATTTTCAAAAGCTCGTCGAGCTGTGTTCCCATCGTTCGTAGTACCAGAGCCTCCTGGTTTTGATTTATCCACTATCAATCCCAACTTTTCCCACAAAATCTCTTGAACCTTTTTTTTCCGCTGAGCAAACATTTCTTTTTGAGCATTGAAGAACTTAGTTCTTTTCTTTATTCAAAACAATTGCCTCGGTTTCTTTAGTTTGCAGTATCTGAATAGGGCGACAAGATCTTGGCGATTGAGACGCTCTGTTATTCCAAAGAATAACATTGTCCGCATTGGACAATCTTAAAGGGATGAGAGAAGTTACAAACAAGCTTTCATCACTGAGACTCTCATTGTTTTCTGCTGATTTAAAAGATTGCTTGTAAGGTGAATGACCAGTACTACCATCCATACCCCACGAACACATAAACGAAGGATCCATTTCCGTACTACCAAAATTATGCATATGCTGGATTATGACTTCCCTTTGCGATTCCACAATCCTGCTGGAAGTGTGATTCAACAAGGCCTGCAGAGTTACCTCTGCTTTTTTCTCCGAAATCGAAATGTTTTCTTCGGGTGGTCTACATTGCATCTTAACTTCTCTAACACAATTGTACGACGGCCAAATATCAGCACCACAGTTTTTGGTTTCCAACCGTATATTTTTGTACACAGATTTAGTTAGGGAATTATCGAGAAGGAAAGTAAGAGCTTCTTCAGCAGTCTTTTTTTTATTGGAATTTGCGCTGCCTTCAACAATTTCAGTACTGATTTTTGCAGATTCCCGCCGCTTTGAGCGATCAGATTTCTCATGAAATTCTAGGCTTAGACGACCAAGATGAGAAGATGTTAGATGTTCTTGCTCAGTTTTCATAGACAATAAAATGGGAATTCGGAATTCAACCATTCAGCATTTTTCGTCTCAAACTTATCCATGATCCTCCTCGCAGCTTTGTATTTTTCAGAGCGTCTACTTTGGAGAGCTTTCAAAGAGGCTTTTAATCTCTCAACATCTGCACTTTCAATGTTATTGACATTCAATTCCATTTTTGCTTAAATGTAGAAAACAGTTGTTTCTACATTATCAGTTTTGAGGAGTTCTCCAAGAACTTCCCTTTTAGCGAATTTCGTCATTTTATATGACAAAATGTTGAAATATGGAACACAATATGGAAACGACAGTGACAAACATGAGCAATGTATATGCTGTATAATCTTGTTCTACATTCGCTAATAATAGGATTGTATTAAATTGAAATTGACAATTCCAGATTCAATTGACTTCAGAGAAAGTTTACACTTTGATTAATAAAATAAATGTAGGTAGGAGGCTTGGAATCGATTTCTTGGAATAAAAAAACGTATTCCACGAACGTCGGTAGCATTACTAATTTGAGAAAGATTTTCTACTTTGTGCCTATATCATCGGAACAAAAATTCATCAATCAACGTATAATTGTCGTCAAAAATACTTCAATTCTTTCTCAGTTTAGTAGTAGTTTATTTCATTTTTCCGAATTCAAGAATCGACTTTTGGCCACGAAATCGGGTTTCCTGGCCCACTGTGCAGCGTTACGAAAAAAAAGATTAGTTATACCAATAGTAATCAGACAGGGTATAGAAAAGGAATGGGGGTGATGGACAACATATATGTTCTGAAGTATCTAGTAAATAAGATAATTAAAAGGGAAAAAGGGGCAATGATAGCAATGCTCGTGGACTTAAAGGCGGCGTTTGACTTATTAGACCGAGGAGAAATAGAAAAAGTTATGATAAAAAATGGGATAAGAGAGGGATTAATAAAGAGAGTATCAGAAATTTTTAGAGAGACAAAAAGCAGGGTAAAGGTAGGAGAGCAAGTAGGAGATAGTTTCTGTTTGGTGAGAGGTGTCAGACAAGTGTGTCCTGTGAGCCTACTTTTTTTTAAATTTATTAATATCAGTCTTGGAAGAAAGAAGGAAGAGAAAGGGTTGAGGAGGGGTTAGGATAGGGAAGGAAAAGATATATACACTGGCATACGCATACGACATAGTGTTGATGGCAGAGGATGAAGCAGGGATGGCGAGATTAATTACAGGATAAGAGAAATACTTAGATGGGAAAAAGCTGAATTCAAATGAAGAAAAGACAAAGATAATGAGGTTTAGAAAAGGAGGGCGAAGGAAGAAAGAATGGGCAGGGAGATGGAAAGGAATAAAGTGAGAAGAACTCAAAAAGTATAAATATTTCGGATATATCTTGCAAACGAATGGAGAGCATACAGCTTATATAAGAGAAAGGATGAAAAAAGCAGCAGGGGTAATGAAGCAGAT
The DNA here is from genome assembly GCF_010883055.1 of Belonocnema kinseyi. Taxonomy (NCBI): domain Eukaryota; kingdom Metazoa; phylum Arthropoda; class Insecta; order Hymenoptera; family Cynipidae; genus Belonocnema; species Belonocnema kinseyi. The sequence continues at coordinate 5,094,522 of NC_046657.1, forward strand.
ATGAGGAATAGGAAAAAGAATGTTAAATAAAATTGGAGCAGGAGAACGTGGTTATTTGATACGCTGGTATGGCCGGTATTAGGTTAGGGAGCAGAGATATGGGAATGGAAAGAAAGGAAAGGTATTGAGAGTTTACAAGAAAGGTATATAAGGTGGACACTAGGGGCAGACTGGAGGACGGCAGGATATATACTGAGAGAAGAAGCGCAAAGGAATAAGTTAAGTATTAGAGCGGGAAAGAGGGCATGGAAGTTTGAGACGAAGCTTAGGGAGGGAAAGGGAGGGGAGTTGGCGAGAAAGTGTTCAATTGATTTAGATTGGGAAACGAGGCAAGGGAGGAGATGTACTGGAAAAAAGAAGAGAACAGAAAGTGTAGAATATGTGAATGGGAGGAGGAAACATGGGATCATGTATGGGAAGGATGTAGGAGAGGAATGGGAGATAAAGGAAGCTGGGAAGAAAACGTAGTTAAGATTCTAGGGGAAGATGGATTAGGAGAAGAATGGATGAAGAAGTTGGAGGGTGCTAGAGGAGCGAATGAGAGAGAATGAAAGAATTCACCTGAAAACGGTAAATGGAGGTATAAAAAAGTGAAAGAAAAAGGAAACAGAAGTCGCTTAGATTAGAAGAGTGAAAATTGTAAGTAATGGTAAAGTAAAATTTATGTAGACTAAGATGCGTTTGAGTTCCCATGCTTTCTCTCTCTCTCGCTTGCCCTCTCGCCTTCTTTGCGCGCTCACTCGTTTTCTAATAAGTCCTAATTTGCGCTATCGCAGGAAATAGAAATCAGGAACTAGATATAAGACTTTATGTAAATAGCTGTAAATAATTGTATATATAGAAAGGATAAGATTGTAAAAAAATATAGATATAAACGGAAAGATTGTAAGGAATAGAAGTCATGTAAACTCTTAGGGAAGACATTATGAATAAAGAAGAATTTCAAAGAATTGAAAAAATTTTAGCAGGACTATTTAAAAAAATTTGAAAGTACTTTAGAAATCTTTAGAAGGTGTCAAGGTGTATCAAAAGATTTTAAAGGTTTCGAAATACTTCAGAGTATTTTAAAAGGTTCCAAGGGATTTTTAATTGATAACAGTAATTTCATATAATATTTTAAAGGATTTGATATATCTTAGGATATTTTAATAGATTCCAAGGAATTTTCCATGGATTTCAGTAATTTGGTAGAAGATTTAAAAGGATTTTAAATAATTCAGGTTATTTTTAAATTTTCAATGAATTTTGAAGCGTTTTAGAAAATCTCAAAAGATTTTTTAAGCATATTTAATATTGTGGGATGTTTTAAAGCTTTCAATGAATTTTAAACTTATTTTTGTAATTCAAAGGAATTTAGAAAAATTTAATAAATTTTAGTAGAGTCATTTAAAAAAATTCAAAGTACTATAGAAATCTTTAAAAGGTATCAATGCGTTTCAAAAGATTTTTAAGGTTTCGAAATACTTTCGAGTATTTCAAAAGGTTCCAAGGAATGTTCAATTGATATAATTCTGTATAGGATTTTAAAGGATTCGAAATATTTTTGGGTATTTTTAAAATTCCAATTAATTTTCAAGAGCTTGAAAAATTTCAAGAGATCTTAAAGGATTTAAAATATTTTAGGATGTTTCAAAACATTCCAAGGAATTTACAGTTAATTTCAATAATTTAAAGCGATTTGAAAGGATTTTAACGATTTTTTCATCTTTTCTGGTTGAAAGTGGAACTACCTTGTTAAAAATTTAGTTGTTTTTTGGTTGATGATTCATATATTTAGATGAAAAAATTTCTTTTCTGAAAATTTATCTATTTTGTAGAAAATTCTTTTGGTTTTTGTATAATAATTAATTCTTTTTCACTACAAGAGAATCAATCTTTTTTGTCGAAAAATTAACTATGATTAAACATTAGTTTTTTTGTATAGAAAATTAGTCTTGATGGAAAATAAATTTCTTGTGTGCAAAGTTTATGCATTTTATTAAAACTGCCTTTTTTTAGTATACAATTCAGCTTTTTCGAACAAAATTTAAGTTTTTGTTTAAAAAATCAACTATTTTGTTGAAATCAATAAAAATGATTTTTTGTTTGTTAATTTATGTATTTTAATAAAAATTCATTTTTTTCAGAACACTAATTAATTTAGTTAAAAGTTGAACTATTTCTATTAAAAGTTAGTCAACTAGTCATTCATATAATAATAATATTTTATAATTATAATATTAACATACACCTGAATACACCTGAAAAGACATAACCTTAAAATCGACGCATGCATGAAATTAAGAATCACGCAAAACATTAAAATCGCCAATGTCTTCAATTTCTTTCAAATAGGGATCGAGATATAAATAGAAGATCACAGAAATTTTCCTAAGCTTTCAGATCGGCAAACATCGTGCAGCAGAGGATCTGAGAAAGCCGAAGCTCGAGTCGTGCATTTTCGGCTCACACACGAACTTACAGTGGTAATCATGCACATTCTATTTTGCGACTCGCAAACGGTGGGTATGATCGGTGTAAAGGGGGAGGGTCGGTAAGGCCGGTTTTTGGCCTAATTTATTTTTGGACCAAAAAATCTGAAAAAATCATAGTAGTATCTTATAAGTATCCCGAGTCGATTGCACGCTAAACGGACTACCCTCCACCCTCAGCCACCCCCACCCCCTACAAATATAGGAAACACCACTACCCACCAACTGCATTTTCGACAGATTTTACACTCTTAAATATGTATTCTGAGGTTAGCTCGGGTTTACTATGGTTTCCGGGGTCGCCGAATACAAATCTGGCGTCCTTTGACTTTTATCGCGTCAGGTTCAAGGTCATTGGAGGGTCAAATCGAGGGAAAACGGTAAAAAAATCCAAAAAAATACGTTATGGGTTTTTGGAGTCGCTAATTACGAATCTGGCATTCGTTGAACTCTATCGCTTCAGGTTCAAGGTCATTTGAAGGTCAAATCGAGAAAACCCCGAAAACCTATAACATATTTTTTTCAGCGTTTTCTCTCGATTTGACCTTCTCATGACCTTGAACCTGACGCGATAAAGGTCAGCGGACACCAGGTTCGTAATCAGCGACCCCAAAAACCTATAACATATTTTTTAAAAATTTTTTTATCGTTTTTTCTCGATTTGACCTTCGAATGACCTTCAAATGACCTTGAACATGAAGCGATAGAGTTCAACGGATGCCAGATTCGTAACTAGCGACTCCAAAAACCTATAACGTATTTTTTTGGATTTTTTTACCGTTTTCTCTCGATTTGACCTTCCAATGATCTTGAACCTGACGCGATAAAAGTCAAAGGACGCCAGATTTGTATTCGGCGACCCCGAAAACCATAGTAAACCCGAGCTAACCTCAGAATACATGTTTAAGAGTGTCAAATCTCTCGAAAATACAGTTGGTGGGTAGTGGTGTTTCCTATACTTGTAGGGGGGTGGCTGGGGGGTGGAGGGTAGTCCGTTTAGCGTGCAACCGACTCGGGATACTTATAAGATACTACCATGATTTATTCAGATTTTTTGGTCCAAAAATAAATTAGGCCAAAAACCGGCCTTATCGACCCTCCCCCTTTGTAGCACGAACTGGCAGCTCTGATACAGCAAGCGCCAAGCTTCACAGCCATTTTTCTGTTTTGTATCCATTTATATCCAGTTTCAAGATATCACAATATTAATAAACCGGTGATTTTAAGTGTATGATTACTTCCTACAATCGTTTAGAAAGAGCTTTAATACAAGAAAATGTACCCCTCGCATCTGAATATAAACCCAGTAGGCACAAAATTTGGCGGCGTCTTTGTGATATCGTTACGACATCTTTATGGCAACTTTACGATAGCCAACGTCCATGTCGTTAAGGTGTCTTTACGATATCGTAAAGACATCGTCAGATCATAAGACTTTTTACCTATGTAATGAAGACATCTTAACGACATGAATGTAGGATACGGTAAAGTTGTCGAAAATATGTCGTAACGATGTCGCAAAGACGTCGCCAAATTTTGTGGCCACTGGGAAGCTCCCACAGAAACAGAACGTACATATGCTCAAATTTCGAATCAATCATCAGCTATTTCTTTTGCATTTCAGAAATTATTTATAGAAAGTTTAAAAATATTTAAAAAATTATAGATTTAATATTAAACTATTATATTCACCTATAAAATTCAGGATGATTGTCAAGCTAAAGACTAGCGTTAAAAAGACCTTCATTTTTACCAAGTAGAGGATAAACTAATAACTGTATCAATGAATAATTTACTTGGCAATATAACGAGTGATTATTTTATTTTGTTTATAATGAATGGTACATTATATCCTATATTCGTTATCACACAATTCACTAGCGCGAAGTTCATCATTTTGAGATATTTACGTTTCACTACAGTCAGTATCAAGGCTAGAGTTGATTTGTTTCTGAAGAATACTATTGCAAAATAAAGGTATTAAATTTTCTAGATAACGAACTTGTATGTATTCTAGAAAACAGATACGTTTTCTATGCGAGTGTTTACCAATTTTCAACGAAAAAACACTGTCACAACCTAAACTTCTGAGATTGATGTTTTAAACTCAAATTATATTTGTTTAAAATAACCTATTTTGTTTGAGAACCGCCAACTATTTTTTTTATACAATTGTTCAAGTCTATCTTTTATTCAAAGTTTAAATGGAAAAAAATCTTTATCTAGATTTTCTGTGTAAATTGCTAGAACGATGTAGGTGGTGAGAAGGCTTAAGGGGATTTATTAGAGTTATGAAGCGGGATTTTATTTTAAAGCCGAAATTTTGAAAATTTTTTCCGATTTTTTTCATGCGGCATCAAAATATTATTCTATTTTGCTTAACAGATTCAGTTTTTGAAAAAAGGCATATATTTCGTTTAATAATAAAAAAAGAGATTAATATTTGCAGTTACAATAGAAATGTTAAAGTGCACACGATAGTATACAAGTACACAAGGTATACAATTTTTTTTTAAATGTTGAATTTGTGATTTTGGCTATTTCGACTTTTCCTTTATCATTTAAATTAATGTAGATATTCCTCAAATTAATATATGTTTAATTATATTTGTCAAAATACAACAATTGTTCATTTTGCAAACAAAGGAAAGCAGTGAGTATACAACTTTTCCGTGTAAAATAATTTTGCTTGCACTGCAGCTGCTTTAAAATTTTTTTAAGGAAATTTGCATTCATTGTCCTATGTGAAATTAACAATAAATTATTGTTATTATTCAATGTTGGGATATTTGTCAATGTAACACGGGTATAATAATAATCAAAACGTACACGGATACGAGCTAGCCCGGGGGCAGGAGGAGCCTGTCGGTCGACAGAAAGATCGAGATCGGACCTAAGTGACTGCTCCCGGACTAACCATTACCAAAATTAACTTGAATCAGAGCAAAGGCGACTCTGCAGTTTCGCAGAGGGACGTGGCTGCGAAGCACACAGATATCACACTAATCCAGGATCCCTGGTTAGTTCGAGATACCATTATGGGTTTAGAGGAGGCTGGTTTTTGTTACAGGGACCTCAAGGCGGCTTACTTTCCATATGACAGCGATACCAATCCACTAGTGAAGGTACGTACATTAGTGGAACACTGCAAGATCTCAAGAGGTAATGACCTACTGAAATACTTAATCCCCACTGACTAAGATATTCTTAATACGAGAAACACCCCGACGTTCCGTAATTCGGCCATGGAGGAAGTCATTGACATCACTCTCTGTACCGGTAGTTTTACAGATAACATCCAGAAGTGGAGAGTCTCAGATGAACCCACTCTCTCCGATGAGTCACAGGCAGAGTTCCTGTTAAAATTTCCTGTACCCACCGGCCCTAAGTGGGTCAGAAATCCAAAAAAAATGAACTGGTGTCAGTTTTCCAGTGAACTCAGAAGTGCAATTTCAGGGGTGCCCAGGTCAATTAGAGACGTGGATACAATGAAGATGACGGCCGAGATTTTCACGGAAGCCATAAAGTCTACTTATGAAAGCAATTGTCGACCTTCAAAAGTCCGAAAGGCTGGAGAGATACACTGGTGGAATGTGAAACACGAAGAGCTTTGCAAGGAAACTTGAGAGAGGTTCAGACGTGCCAGTTCTGGCAAAATGAAGGAACTATGGACTTCATTTACAACGATGATGAATGAATATAGAACTGCAATACGTAAGGCAAAGCATGAAAATTGGGCCAACTTTTGCACTGATATCAAGAAAGGAGCAAAGGCGGCTAGATTGGTTAAGCTGCTTTCTCGAAATCCGTATGCTATTCTCGGCACTCTGAAACTGCCCGACAGGAGATACTGAGAGTCTGATGGAGATACCGTTTCGGGTCCAACTGGGCCCGAAACGGCGGCTGAAAACAGTGGAAAGACTAGTGGACAGATATATCCGTAATAAGGTCTTGTCAAGTAGTTCTCTCAAGCAATAGCACGCCAATAGGACTGGTCACTCGACTGAGACGGCCCTAAGCACAGCAATTAGCCTAAGAGAACGAAAACTGAAGCAGAAAGGCCTCGCGATTGGAACCTTTATGAACATGTAAAAAGCCTTTAACTACACTTCTGGAGAGGTGATCAGGGCGGCTATGACCGCACACGGTGTGCCTACTGCAGTATTGGAATGACCTGCCATATGTTGGCCAATAGAAACATAACCACGGCTAAGGGCGATATCACTTTTTGTGGAACCGTTGACTCGCGATGTCCGTAGGAAGGTGTTTTATCGCCCTTGCTGTCGTGCCTGGTAGTGGACGAACTGCTTTATCTACTCACGATTCAGGGCCATCACGTTATAGACTATGCGTACGATATACTGGTTATCGCACGCGGCCAGCATCTGGATAGGCTTTTCGGAGTAAAGCTACAAACACTAAGAATAGTAGATTCATGGTGTAAGAAGACTGGACTATCAGTCAATCCGAGTACGCCGGATGCAGTTGTATTCACCAGAAGGTGTAAACGGGGAATCACGAGTAGATTGAAACTGCCTGTACAAAAACTGGAAATCAAAGGGCAAGCCAAATATTTAGCAGTCATTCTAGATAAGAAGCTGTCATAGCACGAGCACCTGCAAAAGAAGTACAAGAAGCCATTAGCGACTCTTTGGCTGTGTAGAAGAGCTATAGGGAAAAGCTGTCTACTGTGAAGTCCCAACTGGAAAGGATCACGGGACTGTTTTTGAGAGGTATCACTGGTGCCTCGAAGTTGACACCCACGATAGTCCTGAGGGCACTAATAGGTTTGGAGCCCCTCTATCTCATCATGAAGGCCGTGGCTGCGAAGGACGGCCGAAAGATTAAATATGGTGAACGATAGCAGTATCTCGACAATAGAGCTCCGGAACAAAAAGTCCATTTGTCGCTACACTACTGGTTTACAAATGGCTCCAGGAACAAGGAGAGTGCTGGAGCAGGTGTATATCGTAGAAGGAACGAAATGGGCTTTGCAATTAAGATAGGGTCCTACGCCACAGTTCTGCAATATGAGAATATGACCATGCTCTTGTGCGTCTATAAGGTAATGGAGTTTGGAAAAAAATAAACATTCGTATCTGCTCAGACAGCAGAGCTTCTATAATTCCCCTGAATGGAACTACGACCACGTCGCATCAGGGGCAATGAGATCTCGGACCAGCTAGCAAAGCTAGCAGCGAAGCAAAATTTTACTGGATCCGAGCCAATTTGGTCTATGGCTGCAGGCAGGCTTGAAGACTCTTGGGTTCAAAGCTAAACTCTCACCGAGCATATGAATTACTCAAGCTCGGGAAGAATGAAGTATAGGTCCTAACAGAAATTTGTATAGGACATAGAAACCTCCAGTATCACAGTAATAAGATAGGGCTTGAAGAAAGTCCCCTCTGTCGTCTATCGGAAAGGATAATGGGATTTTTACTCATATTATCTGTTTTCCACTAAAAAACGCTAATATACCTTCTTTTTCTTGAAATGTTCTGAATATTCTTTGAAATCTAATGCTTTTTTATTGCAGTCATAATTTTTGAAGGAGAAATGCTCAACCTTAAAAATAAATTTTCAACCAAAAAATAAATTTAAACCAAAATAAAAGTTAAATTATCAGCTAAAAAAATAGAATTTTTTAAAATGGAAAACCCCCCTCTTTACGTCGGCAATCGATGCAGCGGGAAAATTCAAATATGTAACCAGGTCATAGGTACATTATAACCTTTAAGGTCACTTTAAGGTCATTTAAACTTAAGCCAGGTTTGCATACGTCTCGGTCAAGATCAAATTCGATCTATGACCAGACTACATATTCGAGCGTAAAATTAGAGCTCTATCGGTTGCTCGTGTGAAAACGCGGTTTACATTTAAAAAATTTGACCTCGAAAAAACCTTGACGGTCAATCTACGGCCATTCTAATTTAAACAAGGTCATTTATACATCTGAAAATACAAGCTTTTACCATTTTTTCGTAACAAGTAATGTCACCAACTTTAAGAAAGCGTATTAATTAGTGACCTTAAGCATGACCTTGACGATGACCTTTGAGGTGATTTCAAAGTCATTTTTGGAAACCTGTTTTTTCACATCGGCAATCAATAAAGCTGCAAATTTAACGTTCGAGTATGTACTTAGGCCATAGGCCTAATTTGTTTAGCTTACAATCTACCTATGACCTGGGAAACTATTTGAACGTAATATTTACCGCTCTATCGATTGCTATTGTGAAAAGGGGGTTTCCATAAAAAAAGTTGATCTTCAAAAAACTTTGAAGTTCATCGTCAAGGTCAAGATAAAGGTTACCATTGAATTCATCGTTGAAAGTTATTTCAAGAATGTCCTTGACCTTCATGAAATGCACATATATATGCTCAAAAGTGGCCTCATAAGCCCTCCCCTTTCTTGTTTAAATAGACATCAACATTTTTTTTAAAGTTCAAAAGGTTTAATTTAAAAGTAGTAACTTCAAAAAGAATAAGGAATACAACCTCCCGAGCTTGATGTGGAATTTCATAAGTTTTTTAGAAGATTCAAAATTTATGTTAGGGATTATTTGGACTTAGTTATCGTGTTGGAAAGTCATGATTGATTTTGAGAGTCGCTCACTCCAGCCATGTAGATAATTTTCGACGGTATCGTAATGTTTCGCCTGAAATATTTTTGGGAGGGAATAGATGATAACTTTTTTCATCGTTTCCCTAAGAAGACTGGCTGAGGTATTGATAAAAGATTGAAACCTCGGGAAACATAATACTTTGACTTTTTAATGAACTTGTTTACATAAAATTTTTTATCTGCCTGCGGATCTCAAAGAATATATTTTAATTTTCTACGTTACTTCGTGTAGAAACATACTTTATAAGATCTTATACATTCTCTACTAGAAAATTACAAATAATCAGACGTTGTGGACCTACTGGAATCTCCTCGATTTCTTTTCGGTTCAATTTGATAACCTTGCCAGTTTCCATTGTTATTTTGGAACGTCGCTTACTTGTATCAAAATGTTTATATATTCCGCCAAGAACATTATGACTTATCAGAAAAGCAACGGCATCACCATCGGATGTTGATAATACAATTTGTTGTTGGGCTGGAATATGCCGATACTCATGTTCTATTCTCGTTTCAATAGACTCATCGGCAGGAAATGTATATCTTTGAAGTTTGAATATCCGGTCATGATTCCTAAAGGAAATAAGCCGAATGGATTCAAGTTTCTCTATTCCACATCCAAGTCCGTCAGATGAAGGAAGTCTTATAGGTGGAGCTATGGAATTGGAAGGAGGATCACTTTTGGCAAGATGAGTCCTTGTATTAGGAGACCTAGACCTGACACGAAGACGAGGCTCGGAATTAGAAATATACATCTCAAGTGAATTATCTCTATCAGAAGAAGACGTCGAAGGTCCGTAACGAGAAACACCAGGAAGAGGGGCGCCATTAGGTAAACAGTCAAACTGTAAACTTAGCTCTGAAACAAGAAAGAGAAGAATAGATATAAGATTGTACGAAATTTTGGAAAGAATTCACCATGGTTTTTACATCTTCCAAACAATTTTAATGATTTAAAAGGTTTTTATAGACTCACAAATATTTCCTAAAGTAGAAAGGGACTCATTGAAATTTCAAACTGTTTTTCTAGTTATTAGGAACATGTATAGATTTTGGTTCTCTGTATAGTCGCGAGACGGCCTACTATGGCGGTGAAGTGACCTAAATTGTTTTTGTCAGATGAAAATCAAATTTAAATAAGCTATTCTAGTTCTAGTCAAACGTTCCTGTCAAAATATATTTTAGATGGTTGTCGCTGAAAATTATTTCAGACTGACTAGATGATGAGGAACTTTTTTTATTTCAGTTAATTTTTTATTTTCCATGCTTGTAAACGTCATGGCTCTTTTTGGTCATTTAAAATAAAATATTTGAGTTAGACACTTTGGCTACAATTTGTTACTGATAAGCTAGCTAGTACCCTATATGGTCCCTAAAATAGTTGCAGTCTTTACAAACAAAAGAAGAAATTATAAGCAAAAAAATTATTTTTCTACCAATAAAGATGAAGTTTTAAGTACGGTATTTCCAGGCAAAGTAGTTGAAATGGTAAAAAAGCGTAACTGTAAATTTTCACTGGAATCGATTAGAATATAGCTTTATTTTCGTTAAAGCTAAAAATGTAGTATTTTTCATGTAGACAGCCGCTTTTTGTTTAAAACTGGTAACTGTACATTTACTGCCAGACTTAGACGTTTGAAGCCCTTGTTCACAACGAAGGGGACATGCGCACTGTGATTTTCTATCTCCTTTTCTCCCGCCAGAAGTTCGCGAGTGAGTGCCGCATGGAATGACAACTAAAAACTGAGGTTATGCTCCCGTCAATATTGTCAATCGAACTTGTCAAAATAAGTGCTTATTTATTTCTGTGTTTTTGTACAGAGATAAGTTAAAAAATTATCACTTGGAAACTATGGGTAAGCAATATAGATTTAATTTTAATTAATAAATGATATAAAATGTGCAGATTGAATAAGGTGACACTATGATATTAACTAAAAATGTCTTTATTTCACGAAAATTTTAAACATTTAAGGTAGATTTTTAACTAGGTTTTTATTTTTCAAATTTCCAACACATCCCAGTGCGCATGTCCCTTTGTTGTGAACAATGGCTTTAAGCGCCTAAGTCTGGCAGTAAGTGTACAGTTACCGCAGTCAGAACGTATGTACGGAGATCAGTCTCCTTATTATTACTCCGTGGAGCAGCTATTGCCGCTTACAAGTTTCACATGAAAGGTGAACTCATACGCTAGCCACCAGATAGCGCGTCATTCGTCCTGTTTCAGAACAACATGTTGTGTTATGTGTAAAAACTTCTACAACAATAAAATAGCGGTTTTTAATTTATTATTCTGGCTTCTGGTGATAAGATTGAGAATGAATGCATCTTCGTGAATCTTTTGATACGTTGAACATGGGTCGTTACAACCAGTGAAAGAATTGACAAATATCTGCCTTATTTCCGACTTGGGCCGGATCGGGCCTACAGTTCTGCAAATTTTAAATTTAGACCCCTCTAGACCTTGGTTTATTATTTAATCTTCAAAGTAGATGGCGCCCCATTAAATTTGGGGCATAAAGTGGGTTGATTCCGAATCTCCTAAGTTACAATTTAAAGTGACAAACGTCAAAAATATTTTAACTAATAAATGAAAATTTGATCAAACAAGTAAAGAAAAATTCCAAAAACCATACTGGGTAATCTCTAGGTGCTGCATTTGGGCCCCGATGGGGTATCGCGGTTCATTCCGAGTCTGGCCCCATCGAGATAGCCCTTTTTGGGCCAAATTCTGTCCGGTCTGGCCCCGATCACATTCACATTAGAATTTCTACTCGGAATGGGCAGGTCGTGTATAAGTAGCCTTTTGTAATTCGAAATACAAATACTTCAAAGAAAAGCAGACTCTTATTTCAGTTACTTCAGATTTTATTAAAGAATAATTGAAATAGAAGTCAGACTAAGAATTAAAAAAAATTGTTACATACGTAAGGTAAAGAAACGGGAAATGTCTCTGATTTCTCTTCATACAAAAGTAATGTGAGGGTTTATTATTATAAACAATATTTCATAGAACTTAAAATAAAAATTATTTATTAAATCATAAAACAAAACTTTAGTTGCTTAAAAAACTATATGCTGGAAAAATTCTCTGTTTTTAGAGGAAAGTATGTATGTTTTGTGCTTTGTTTTTCGAGATCTCAAATTTTTTGAATCGTCAGTAACTTTAACCTAATTTGGATGTTTATCATTTTCTTTTCGATTTTGATAGCGTTTATCATCTTATTTTGAAACCCGCTCAAAATTGTAAAAAAAAGCTTTAGAATAATTAAAATGGCTTTGGTTTTTCTAAAAATATAAAAAATTGTTTCGAAAAAAAAACACTTATATATTTTTTGTCAATTTTTTTCAATTTTTAGTTTCATAATAAAGATATCTTGTGAGTTTTATGTGGGCTAAATAACTTTTGTCGCCGAGAGAGTTTTTTTGTCATACAAAAAAGTGGTCTAATTTTTCTTGTAAGTAGCGACAGATATGATGAAATTTTTAGATAATACTCTGCACGTCTAAGAATATTCTATGAAAATGACCTCTTGATTTTTTGCGATAACTTACATTATTTGCGCGAAAAATTCTGATAAGGAATGCCTTTATGCTATTACAGAAACTTTTCAAAAATATTCGGAAAAATAAACGGTGGGATTCACTAGTTTATTTAATAACAACCATTGATGCAATAAAAATCTGTTTGAATTATAGAAATATTTGTACACAACCATTTTAATCGGCTTCTTATATTTATCCAAAAAAATGCTTGTTTAAAAAAATTAAATTATTGAAATTGTACACATGAGAAAGATCTACAAATTTATTATAAACCACTTTATGATAGGATGCGTAGTTTTGGCTTTAATCGTGAAAAACCTCATTAACAGTAAAAGAAATGCGCCCGCTGCGTGGGCACTTTCCTACCACGACTTTTGTAATTTCTTTTTCGTCACGTGTGTGGGTTTCAAAAAATTTATTTTCTCATGTTTTTGATCCTATTTTTTTATTATTTAAACTAAAAACAGAACTATCAAAAAATTATTCGTGACAAATAAATCATTTGTACATTATCATCAGAAAAGGTATTAGATTTGTATAAAATTTAACCTCCCGAGTTTTTTGTAAAAAGGCCCAAGTTTTAAGACCCCCTGAATAAAAAAAAACAAGTTTTTACGAATGTGTCTATCTGTTTGCCTATCTTTTTGTCGTTATGTCTGTCTTTATGTCTCTCTGTCTGTCTGTGAGCACGATAACATTTGAAAAAAATTAATCTTTTAGATTGGCTTTTGGTAGATTCTTTTAGTATCCTAAGCTAACTGTCAATTTCGTTAGTCAGACATTTTGGATAAAGATACTAAATGTGAGCCCATTTTAAAAATTTTAGAGTACACATTTTTGCGTGGTTCAAACATTCTCTTGTACAGTTTTTCATAGTACTTGAAAAGAAAAATTATACTTTTCGATCGCCTTACAAGATTATTATATCAACTTTTCCAATTTTTTCGAAAAATTCAAATTTGACCGCACAAAAACTAATTAAAAATAAAAAAATGAATTTTGAGGTGAAACTATGCAAGATAGGAAAAAAATGAAAAGTCAAACATTGTGCACCCAAAAAATATCTACATTTTTGTTATCAATCACTTTTTTATAGGACACGTAGTTTTTGTTTTATTTATAAAAAAAACATTGAAAATACAAAAATTCTGTTTTTGGACATATGGCACAAGCTAAGACAAAATAAATAGATAACATTTTTTCACCGAAGGTAGAGCAAAAAAATTTTATAAATGGTTTTTTTTACATTCTCATCAGAGAAAGTATTAGATGTGTGTAAAATTTAACAACCCTCCCCCTCCCCATAGTTTTGTCAAATGTCCACGTTTTAAAACCCCTGAATCAAAAAAATAGGTTTTTACAAATGTATCTGTCTGTTGGTCTGTCTGTATGTATTTATGATTGTCTGTCTGTCAGCACACCCTTTAAGTGTCCTAAACTAAAGGTTAAGTTCTTTAGCCAGCCATTATAGATAAAAATTCAAAAAGTGAGCGCCTTTTGAATATGTTTGAGAACATTCTTTCAAAATTCAAAAATTCCCCGTACTTTTTGAATTTTGTTTATAAGTCAAAAAATAAATTTTGACAGCATAAAAAATAATGGAAAATCCAAAGTTACATTTTTTCATGCAACATTTTCACAGTATTTTAAATATTCTCAAATATAATAATGCATTTTCAGAACAATCAAATATATACATATATGCATGATAAAGTTTAAATCATAAAGAAAACATTGGAAATAAGTAAATTCAGTTTATGGAAAAACAACAAAAGTTGCAATAAAACGTTGAATAACCAAATTTTTTAAAAAGAATGCGCATTTTTTAAACGAGAGTGCCAAGCACGAGATACGTGATGAGAATGTGTTCGTTAAAGCCGAAGGAGCTTTAACAAAAGAGAATTCACAATCACCAAATTACTGTTGTCGATACTTTCACCTTTAGTTTTAAAAAGATCGAGCGCGAAGCGGGCGGTAAATAGATTGTCGAGCGCGAAGCGCGAGATAAATATATTATCGAGCTAAAAAGTAAAGATACTTCTGGAGTTATCGCGGAAGTATCTCCAGGTGTTTTTTATTTGTTGAAAGTAATTTTTTAAACAATTACATTGTTTTAGTTTTTAGGAATTTATTTTACTATTATGTGAAACAATTAAAAGTTGCTTACTGGAACATAACGTGCAATAAAGTATTATTAATGACAACAAATTTTCAAACACGCGAAAAAGTTAATTAAGGGGGGGATCCCAATTTTGGTAGAATAGTTTATATATAACGCCTTGCGAAAGAAAAACCAGTAGTTTTCATGAAAAAATTGTAAAAATTAAGTATCGTGGCAATAGTTTCTATGATAGCATTCTTTCCTCCTATCCTTTCTTAACAATTAAAAAAATTGGTTGAATTTCGATAAATAACAGCTTATTTTTGGTGGGAAAATATATAAAATATAGCTTTATTATATTCAATTAAAAGAAAAAAGTAAAACATTTTCAAGCCTTCCCAAAAAAAATAAGGCATCAAAGAATTCATGCCATCAAGGAATTTGTGGAATTCACGGAATTAATGGATTTTATGCAATTCGTGTAATTTAGGAATTCGTGGAATTTACGGACTTCACGGAATGCATGGTATTAATAGAATTGACGGATTTCGTGAAATTCGCAGACTTCACGGAATTTAGGAAATTCATAGAATTTGGCTGAGGTAAATTTATCGGCCATGTGCGGTTAGGGTTCGTTTTTACGTATTTGCGGGTAATTTCAAACGGTTTGTACGTCCCTTTGCATTAAGATTTAAATTATGTACTTACTATATAGGTAAAATATTATACATATAAAATATAATTTAAGAATCGAGTGTATATTTAAAGAGTGAAAAACTACTTTTTTGCTTTTGAAGACATTTCTTTGTAAGTCTCATTTGTCGCCGATGAACTTCAAGCGAACCAATACTTTTTTATGCGAAGTATGAAAATTTTCGACCGCTGTTTGTAGTTCAGTAATGGATGAATTAAATGTTATCCAATACTTTTGTATGCGAAGAATGCATGTTGAAGCCTCGCATTCAGCGTGGTAAAGCTGAATGCCAATCAATACTTTTCAAACCTTTTCTTCGAATCAGAAAGCAGAATTCAAACGCATTCAAAATAATAATATAGGGAAACCCTGCAATAGCCCTCCCTTCTATAGCCTTTCCGAGAATTGACTCCGTGCCGCAGGTAGGTGTAACAAGAGGCTGTGCGGGGAGCAGGAGTACTGCTGTTGTCACTCAGGGAAGCACTCAAGCGTGAACAAACAAAAGCGGAGCAAAATTTATAGTTTGTGGACTAATCTGACGATTTTTTTAAAACAAATTTAATAAACATATTCATTATTCGAGCATTTGTCGGCAGAAAAACTCGGGGTTTTCAATGCCAGTCTTTTCAGTTGGGAACTTTATGACAAGTTCAGCAACATTCCTAATAAGTTGATAAATTTTATGATTTCTATGAACAAATATATTGAACAAATGCTTTAATCAGGCATTTTTCTACAGAAAAATTAGTTTTTTTCTATGTCAACTTTTTTTAATAGGAACTTCATGATAACTTTAGCAAAAATCATCATTTTTTGATGAATTTTATGATTTTTTAAAATAAATTTAATAAAGAAATGTATTAATCAGGTATTTGTCCACAGAAAAATTCGTATTTTTCGATGGAGACTTTTGAAATTAGGACGTTCATGCTAACTTCAAATTCATAATTTTCTGATCAATTTTATGATTTTTTAAAAACAAATTTAAATAAAAAATGCATTATTGGGACATTTGTCGACATATAAATTCTTTTCTTTCGATATCAGACCCCGAAGCCCACACTCTATAAACCCATAAACTCTAAGTCCACACACCGCTATCCCACACAATCCTAGCTTGCAAACTTAAAGCCTCCAATTTTAAGCCCAAAAAATGTAACGCTTAGTGTATGCGATCTTGGGGTTTATGGACTTAAAACTGAAGGCTTGAGGTTTGTGGGCTTATGGTATGTAGATTTTAGTTATGTTGGTTTGAATTTGTGGACTTGAGATTATGGGCTAATTATTGATAGGCTTACAATTTTGGGCCTGTGATTTGTGGGCTTAAGATTTGTGGGTTTGAGTTTCATGGGATTCGTAGGATTGCTGTTTATAACTTTAAATATATAAACACATATAATTTAAATTTAGAAACACGAATCCTACGAACCCCATAAAAATTCAAACCCACAAATCTTAAGCCCACAAATCACAAGCTCATAACTGTAAGCCTAACAATACAAAGCCCATAATCATAAGTCCACAAATTACGCAAATCCACATAACCTACGCAAGCTTGGAGTGTATGGGATAGCGGTGTGTGTGCTTATGGTTTGTGGATTTATAGTGCTCAGATAAAATTGAGGTTTTTTAATATCTTAGATATTAACTTTTAATATCACACATTTTATACTACTAATATAAATTGCTATTGCTCGTTAATATTTTGTACGTTAAGAAAAAAATATTAGATATTCTGCCTTATTACCTATTTATTATGGTTAAATATCAAAGTTTTTATTATCTACTTTTCAATATTAGAGGTTTCTGTGTTTTTTGTTGATAAAAAATATATAATTAAAAAAATATAGATTTCTAAGAGAGGCCCGTCTTCAGCAATAGTATAATATATATTATTAAATAAACAAAAATGCAATTTTATTATTATTCTAAGCGTGGTTTTGCACAAACGAAAAGTTTTTGTACCAAAGTCTTTACGCAGAAATGATATAGCGAGAATCAATTACTTTTTGTGATAAAAAATAGGTATATTAAAAAAAAATCCATTCCTAAAAGAGGCCCTCCTTAAAAAATATTAGAATATTTAATATTCAATAAACCAAAATGCAAGTTTATCATTATTCTAAGCGTGTCTTTGCATAAACAACACGTTTTTGTCACAAAGTCATTACGCGGAGATGATACGATCAAGCATCACTTAATTTAGGATCATAGAAATATTGAGTTGAAAAAAAATTGTTTTCTAAGAGAGGCCCATCTTCAGCAATATTATAATATTTAATATTCAACTAAAAAATGCAATATTATCATTATTATATGCGTGGTTTTACAAAAGAAGAAACTTTTTTGTCCTAAAGTCTTCACGCAGAAATTGTGTGATCAAAAATGCTTTGTAAAATTATGCTCTCATAATTTTTAATATGGTGCCATTGTAGAGAGCTTAGAATTGTACAATCAATTATCAAAACATACATTGAAGAATGAATGAATAAGACATTTAGATTACATTGCGAGCTCATTAATTCATAAATAAAGGAAATCAATTATCTGTGTTGAACTATCGATCTGCGAAACAAGAATTGATCAGCAGTGACCTCTGGCGTTAATTCAAGGAACTAAAAAACCCGTTTTCTACAATATTTCGCTTGATTTATTTTGTTTTGGTTTGAGCAAAACTATGTTTCAATAAATTAATAATTTAATCTTTTTTCGCTTACAACATGCTCATTACTATTTTCCGCATGGCGGGCCTTTCGTTATTTGAGCATCAGAAACTTTCGGAATTAGATAATCTAACATTTTGTCTAAAAAATTTTTTAAATTAATTATTTCGATTTTTAAGACAAGACCGCAATAGATTTTGGTTAACTTTTCACAAAAATAAGTTAATTTATGCATTATTTTGGAAGTGTTTTCGCACAAATTGATCGAAGGAGGTTACCGTTTTACCTTAACATTAATATGCGCATGCGTGATTCCTATTAACGCGACGCTGCGCCTTAACATGGACGTATGAAGTATGTGAATCGCCATTTTTCAAGAGGTGTCATAAACGCTTCATAAAGCTCTAAGAGTATAAAACTTTGATTTGACAAAGTTTATTAACATGTTCAAGGCAGCCGAATTAGATAATATGTCAACATAGAAAAAGTTTTTCATGAAATTAAATATTTGGTTAGCTTTGGTTATTGGCTAATGCCTTTGCACATGAAAAGTTATTTACCGAAAATTTACAAATATTCAAAAAATTATAAATATAATATTATTATACTATATTCACCTATAGAATTGAAGATGATTAGCAAGCTGAAGACTAGAGTTAAAACGATCTTCATTTTTACCGAGTAATGGAGAAACTGATTAATGTATCAATTATTAATTTGCTTAAATATATAACCAGTAATCATACTAGTTTTCCATTGAATATTATACAATATACCGTATTGTGGCCTTTACACAACTTACATGATTAAAGTTTGTCATTCTGAGATATTTACATTTCATTGGAGTCAGTATTACGTCTGGAATTTATCTATTTTGAAAAGACTATAATAAAATAATGTCAAGACGTTTTCTAGGTAATAAACTTATATCTACAATAGAAAACAAAGAAGTGCTCCACGCCGGCAATTATAATTTTCTGTTGTCTCAAGAATTTTTTAAATTGATATATGAAATCAAACAGTTCCAATTATTGTACATTTATTTTGCGCTTCGCGCTGGATTCTATATTTACCTCGCGCTACGCGCTTGTTCTTTATATTTTCACACATTCTTGCTCAACCTTTCTAAAATTAAAAGTCAAAACATCCGTCATTGTAATTTTGTGATTGTGAATTCTCTTTTGTTTTAAGAGCATAGCTCGAGAGTTTGAGCGCACCTACGGCGCGCGACTGAGGGCTCTCGCACTCAGCTTTCGGTCTTTACATTTCTCCCGCATTCGTGCACAGACTTTTTAAAATTAAAGGTCAACGGATCGATAACTGTCATTTTGTGATTATGAACTCTCTTTTGTTAAAGCTCTTTTGGCTTTAACGAACACATTCTTATCACTTATATCGTGTTTCGCACTCTATGTGGTCAAAAACGTCAATTTTTCTACATTACACACAATACTTTTGTATTAAATATAATGCATTTTTTATGTAACTCTGCCTGGGATTGTTTATTCATATATTACAAAATAGAGCACGAATTTTATTTATCATGATTATTTTAAGATTTTTTTACCTCTTTGCTTTCAATTCTGTTCTAAGTTCTTTTTTCAATAGACAAGTTTTGTATAATTTTTTTAGCTTGTGTCGTTAGTCCAACATTTTATTATTTTTTATTTCTAATGTTGTTCTTTACGTCTAAAAAGAAAAACTACGCGACCTATCGAAAAGTGATTCATAACAAATTTTCTTTCCAGGGCGCGCAATTTTAGCTCATTCATTTTTTTCGTAACTTGCATAGTTTGACAAAAAATGGAATTTTTGGATTTTTCATTATTTTTGCTACGATCAAATTTTGAATTTTCAACTTTTCGAACAAATTAAAAAATATGTTTTAATAATCTTGTAGAGCTTTTAAAAATCAAAGCTTTTCTTCTCTTGGCTTTTTCATATTATACGTTGTTTGGCTTAAAATGTTCATGTTAGTGTTTTTTTGGGGGGAATTCGAAAATGCTCTAACTCTGATAATTTTCTTTTTATAGTAAAAATGTTGAATTTTCATCCAAAATAGCTGATTTACGATCTTGTTCTCTCTCTTTAGGCCTTAAAAAAGGGTGCCAAAGTAGAATCCAATCTGATCAATTTTTCGAAAGTTATCGTGCCTACAGACTACAGACTACAGACTGACAGACACATTCGTAAAAATCGTTTTTTTCTGACTCAGGGTGTTTCAAGATGTGGAGATTTGATGAAAACCATCAAAGTGAAATTTTACATAAAATCGAAGCTTTCTTATTAGGATGAAAATGTAAAAACTAACATTACGTAAAGTTTTTAAAAATGTAAGTCAATTTTTGAAATTCAAATTATTTTTGTTTAAAATAACCGACCTTCTCTCAAAGACGCTAGCATGCGCTACTGTTATTTCAATGTTCTAAACATTATTTGAAAGCTTATGATTTTGATTAACAATAGCGATTTTTAACGAAAAGCACTAGCATATCGAAAAATTATTTAAAATTGTATGTGTTTTTCAAATCTAAGGTTCTTGGTTTTAAACAACCGATTTCTAGTAAAAAGTGTTTGCGTAACCTATCATGCTACCAAAATTGTAAATTCTCTTTTCAATACTCATCTACATCCCGCTAACATTTTTTACCATCGCAGCCTGACCTGCATCATTTTAGGTTCGGCCCGTGGCCACCAGACCACGGCCGCATATACGAGCCTTAGTGTAAGGACAACAGAGCAAAGCCATGCTAACATTTTAGGCCCTAGATCCACGTCAACCAAAAGGCTCCCCTGTAAATCCAAAAAGTCATGACAAACTTCCTGCATTAAGTCTCCAGATGCTTCAACCAATTAAGTTTGTTATCTTGGATTACTCTCAGATGTTAAACCGAATTTAAAAACTGTAGCCTTCCGTCATGGAATATAGGAGCGTCAAATTTCGGTACTTTGTAATTTTTCGTGAATATCACCAGGCTGGTCATTTTAAAAATTGTCGAGAGCCGTAAGGTGTCACATTAGAGCTATAAGACAATCAGGGCTGATCTTGTAAAACCCATCCGTTTCAAATTAGAACTACAAGTAGAATTGACCCCATTTCAATTAACCTGACAATGTTTGTATCAATTAAAATGTAGAACTGTAACTTAAACATGCAAATGAATAAGAGTTTTATTCAAAATTTTTTTCTCTCTGCTTTTCTTCGACTTTAGGAATATATTTGTACTATCTTTCGTGTTTACATTTTATCTTGCTTTTTATATCCAGACATTTACTTCTATTAATGTCAAAATATGAAAGTACGCAAGAACAGGGTTGCCAGCGTAATCGGTTAGGTTAGGTCAGGTTTTGTTAGGTTAGGATAGGTTAAGCCTCTATGTAGGTTAAGCCGAAGCTGAATGAAACGGTACCGCAAACACAACGGAACAACACAATCAGTTTAATTGTGTTTCGTGAGGTTAGGTACGGTTAGGCTAGGCTAGATTTATTTCTAGGTTAGGTTCGAGTTGACCCATTCGATGTAGCACACATTTGTTACTGGGAAAATATGCTTCCAGAGATTTACGTGTAGTTCAATAAATTTCTGTTAATTCAGGTTAGGTGAGGTCACGTTCTGTTGGGTAAAATTATGTTAAATAAGTTGATATCAGGCAAGGGTTGATCCTTCACAGTTGTCGACATGTTTTTGAAGTGAAAATTTGCATCACTGGCATTATTTTGAAATTTATTTGCCTCAGTGCATGATTTTTCGTCATTTTTTGAGGTTATGGCTCAACCATGATGTGATGGGTGATTTTTGATACGGAATTTGAATTCAGCGCCCCGAAATCCATAGAAATACGTGTGTCTTGTTACCAGATCCGCTCACTTTTTGTGTGTGGCTGTGTAATAAAGCTATTTTACAAACTCCTACATTTTGTCGATACCAACAAAGAAGCGATTTCATTGCAAAATGAAGATTTAAAATTACTAACTTTGCAAAAATAAATCAATTACAAATCAAACATTTTTCGAATTCAAAAAATGTAAATACAGCGGGAAGTTGTTCTCCTTCAGTCTCCTTTCTAGATTCTTTGTAAACGTGCCCAGTGTAGTCATATTTTTTTATTTGGGAAAATTTTTGTGCGGTAATTTATTTATTTTTGCATAGTTAATTTTTTAAAATATTTCTTTTGCATTAAAATCGCTCACATTTTCTCCAATTTTTTCATAATTATAACTTTTTGTATTGGGAGTATTTTTTAAAATATGTTTTTATTTATTTAATTGATTAAATTTTTTAATAAAAAAGATAATTTTTCAACCAAAAATTAAAAAAAAATGTAATTGTAAGAAAATAGTTGAATTTTCGATCAAAGAGATGAATTTTTAACTAAAATTATAAATGTTTAAACGAAAAAATAAACGTATAACAAAGAAGGTCAATTTTCAACCAAACTGTTGAATTGGCTCTCTACCAAGAAGTTGAACTTTTTAACAAGATTAATTTCCTACTGAAAGAAAATAATTTTTAACAAAATGATTACGTTTTTATCCTGACAAGAAGAATTAAAGAGAAATATAAGAATTTTCAACTACAAAAGATCAATTTTGAAGGAGAAATGTAGTAGTGAAATTGTCACTAGAAAAATTAATTTTATATTAAATAGATGAATTTCAAACTAAAAAAATAAATCTTCAGAAAAATATATTTAGCAAAGGATTTTGACTTTGAACAAAGTACTTTAATTCATAACAAATCAAGTAGTTTAATTTTAAATAAAATCAACGAATTTGTAATCAAACAAGAATTTTTTTAAATAGATTTTTTTTCTAATAGTATCAATTTTCAACAAAAAACAAAATACTCAAATTTTCCGCTACAAAAAGTAATTTTAAACAAATAAAAAGGAATTATAAACAAAATACATCGAAGTTGTATTTTCAGTAATGAAAATAAATTCTCAATCACGCAAGACAAGTTTTAACGAAAATATATGAATGTTCTACCAAATAGTTGCAGGTTCAACTGAAACAAAAAATATATAATAAAAAATTTAAATATTTAACTTAAAAAGACGAATTTTCAAGGGTAAGGAAATAAAAATTTCTTATATTAAAAATGCGACGTACGTGACTTTTCTGATGATTATTTATAACAATAGCACTTGTGGTTAAGTGGCACTATTTTGTATGCTTAGCAATATTTCGTACCGAAGTTTTACAGGAAAGGCAAAAAACTTTGTAGAGGAAAAACTTACAACCAATTAACTAAATTTTGTTGCATAATTAGATGAATTAGTTTAGTAACCAGTTTGTGAAAAATATGTGGTGCTACATTTGCTTGTAATGATCTAATGAAGATCACTACAAAACAAATCTAAAACCTTAAAATCGTTTCTGGAATGCGACCTCTGGAACTTTTGTAACCCCAATATCTTGTTTTGCCGCTCTACCCAGTGGGCACAAAATTTGGCGACATATTTACGACATCGTTACGACATCTTGACGACAACTTTACGATAACCTATTTCCATGACGTTACAGTGTCTTTATGATATCTTGAAGACATCTTCAGATCATACGACATATTTACGATATCGTAAAGACCACTTAACGAAATGGATTTATGATGTCGTAAAGTTGTCGTAAAGATGTTGTAACGATGTCGTAAAGACGTCGCCACATTTTGTGCCCATAGGGTATGCAGGGCAGCGGTCAGATTTATTTAGATAGGAATACGAATTATATATAAAGTCTCGGTCAGAAACAAACAATACATTATATTCTTACATTTTCCTAAATAAATTAACAGTGTACATTCTTCTGATTTACGTAATACTCAGATTCTCTACTCTGTAATTACGCTGAATTGGGCGTTGAACACCCACTGGAGTTCCACAGATTTCTTCTCGAGTCAATAAAGAAACCTCGCCGCTTTTCATGCTAATTTTCACACGTTTCATAGTATTATAATTATGTTTATAAATTCCAGCCAGAACATCAGATGTCCTTAATATTGCAAAGACGTTACCATCGGATGTTGAGAATACAGTTTGTTCTTGGGTTGGCACAGGCCCAAACTTAAGCCTTGCTGTTTTTATTTTGATTGATTTATCGGCAGGAAAAGTGTATCGTTGAAGTTCAAATATTCGCTGTGGATTACTTAAGTGAATTATCCGAAAAAACCGAAGTTGATCTAGTCCAGAATCACTTCCGTCAGGAGATGGCAGCTTTGTAATGGGAACGATGCTCTTGTTAACAGGAGAATCCCTAGAAATAGGACGATTATCAGCAGGGTCCATTAGCGTGGCGCAAGAAGACTGGGACCTGTCTTGAGATGTTGGCTCGTTAGGAGACACATAAATCTCAGGTGAAAAAATATTTTCAGACAAATTAGAAGGTCTGCTATGAGGAACTCCAGGAATAGGTTGGCCGTTTGGTAAACACTCGAAGTGTGAACTTATATCTGCAACAGGGTAGAGAGAATTAGATTTTTTTAGTTATGCTGGTATTAACAACAGAACTGAGATTGTCAAAAACTGTTGGAAGACTTAAGGGATTTTATAGTATTTACAGTTACACTATCATCGACTAGAGGATTTTTTCAAATGATTCATTGTTATGATACTTTTTATGTTAACAACAATGATTAATTATTGGAACAGTTTTCATAAACAAATTCACAATAATAACATCCCAGTAAAATATACACTTTTCGTTTTCTGAAGCCTTTAAACATAAACCCGGCATCAGATCTAGATGTTCGATAGTCTTCTAAAAATACCTTGTCAACGTAGAATTAACCCTGGTCAAACAATTGTTCTAGAAATTGTGCACAATTTCTGGACCTGGAGATTTCCATTTACTTCCCAGTGGGCACAAAAATTGGGGACGTCTTTACGACATCGTTACGACATCTTTAAGACATCTTTACGACATCATATGTCCATGTCGTTTCGGTGTCTTTGCGATATCGTAAAGACATCGTCAGATCAGACAACTTTTTTACGATATCGTAACGACACCTTAACGAAATTGACATAGGATGTCGTAAAGTTGTCGTAATTATGTCGTAACGATGTCGTAAAGACGTCGTGAGACTCTGTGCCCACTGGGTTGCCTCTTTTAAAGATATTGAAACGTTTTAATCAGTGTTGTCACAGATCCGAATCAGGGTTATTGTTTGCTCTTTCTTTCTCTAATTCAAATTTCTATGTGCACTTAGTTAACGGTAGACCTTTTTTTCATCTCCACGAAAGTTTCGATTTTGCTGCATGCTTGCTCAACTCTATATTGTACAGACGCAGTGTAAAAGTAAGAACATCATTTCCCTGCCTTTGAAAGTCTATAATCTTATCCAACATTGCTGGTGTGAATGTCTCGATGTACCGAGGATAGATGATTTTATAAGTATGATGTATCAGCTTTTTGCACCTTACTTTGCTGACAACCATATCCAACCGGATTTTTATGGTGGATTTTGTTCCTTTTACACGGTGCGTTGTGAAGCGTGGGTCTAGTGGCCCAGCGTTTTCAATTCTGCCAGTGATGCAACAAATGTAGATTTGTACCTTTTTTCTGAAACATCACGATGTCGAGTCGATTGGCTCCGATATGATGATCCTCAACTTTCCTTCAGCGATCCTCTCACTTTCAGTAGCACTCCTTAAAGTCACCTTTCGGATTAGCTAACAGCTGCTAACGTATTCTGCCCGTTGCTGGCTCAAATAACCTAAATAATAGAAGGTATAGCATAGGTTTGGATGCTATTTGAAAATACCTCGTACTATGATTTCATTTCAATAACAGCGGTATGAGTCCACTTTACTTGCTCACTTCAGTCGATTTTAATTTAGTAGAGTCGGCTCAGAATAACTTAATGGATTTAATCACACCCAGTGACAACACCTGGATGAGCCGGCTTTATTAGAAGTACTTGCATTTACATGGAACTTAGACTGAAAAAAATAGGTACCGCTTTTATGAATATTGTTTAAATAATTAATAATTCTTGAAAATTTGTAAAGGATAATAGCATAGATTCATCGGTAAAACATTCTCAGTCGATTCCATCTGCAAAAATTCAGCCTGCGTTTTAAAACATAGATTGAAATCGTTCAAAAATATCGAAACTGTGAATTTTAAAGTAACTTGTTTAATACATCTTCAAATAACATACACTGTGAAATAGACGCAATGGAAATGTAGTTAATTTCACGTATTACATTTTTTATGAATTGTTTTCACCCACTGAAAATTATTTCTAGATAGTAGAGGCATAAATATAAGACCTTATTTTATAAATCTGAATGTCCTACAAAATCCTACTACACAAAAGTTAAAAATAGAAAGGTACAGTTAAGACTTATTCCGCTTTTTTTTTAAGTCTCACTTCTGTGTGTTGGTTTTGAGATAAATTTAGAACCCTTTTGTTTTAAATTGAACCGAGAGAATTTTGAAACACATTTTTTCGTTGAGAAAATTTCCGATCCCCTATGCTGGTTTTAAGCAAAATTTAGGTGAATTTTGAGGATATTTTTGGTAAAATGGCCTACATTGTTAAATTTTCACATAGAAATGTCTCTATAAGTATTTTTGCAGGGTGTTAACAATTTTTTGTTGCATTAAATAAATGCATCTAGTTCTTTGTACAAAAGTGTACTATACTTCTTGAGCAGAATTTTGAAATTGTAAAACAATTTATAAAGACAAGCTTCGATCGCTTCTTCCATGGAATTATTACGTTGGACAAAGAGCTATTTGAAGAAGGCTTAACAATGTTTATTTAACTATTGTTATTTATTTATTTATTTAAAACAGTGTACGAGCAGGGCCCTTTGTTAC
Source organism: Belonocnema kinseyi (assembly GCF_010883055.1). Classification (NCBI taxonomy): domain Eukaryota; kingdom Metazoa; phylum Arthropoda; class Insecta; order Hymenoptera; family Cynipidae; genus Belonocnema; species Belonocnema kinseyi. The sequence goes on from NC_046657.1 coordinate 5,121,448, forward strand.
AAATCAACTTATAAACTAATTGAAAAGAAAACTTAAATCTAAATCAGCTTAACAAATGTCATGGCCACGATTGCCGATTAAATTGCGTAACAAATGGTTAAAGTCTGCCGCATTATGCAGGAATCGTAGAAAAAAGGAATCTAGTACAGATTTTAGGGATTTTAAGTAGCGCTCTAATTCAGTCATAATCGTGGTCGCATCTGTTCATAGTCTGATCTAATGAACGGCATATTGCGGAGACCAGATGACTGAGCCATATTCTATGAGTGGTCGTACTAGTGAGAAGTAGAGAACCTTTAATGCAAGTGGGTTTTTAAGTTGAGAAGCATTTCTAGTGACGAAGCCCAGAGATTGAAGGGCCTTGTTTGCAGAGGCAGAAACCTGATCATCGAAAGATAATTTCTCATCAAAGTGTACGCCAATGTCACGCACACGTGTGACCCTGTCCAGCATCTCCCTCCCGATGAGATAGTTGTACTTAGGAAATTGTTTTTTCCTACAAAAATATATCACCACACTTTTTTTATATTAAGCTGCATCCCATTGATAGTGCACTAAATTTGCAACCGATTAAGTTCGTCCTGTAGATACATACACTCTAAATGGGAGTTTATTTCTTTGTATAATTTAAGATAATCGGCGAAAAGCAGAAAGAAACAAAACTTAATAAATGAGCCAATGTCATTTACATGTAGGAGGATCAAGAGAGGTCGCAGATGCGAGCCTTGTGGTACACCAGACGAGGCGAGAAACACTTCCGAGAATTTCCCATTAAGACGTACAGATTGAAATCTACCGTCTAAATAGCTAGTAAGCAATACGAGTAAGTTAGATGTAATTCCAAAAGCTCTGAGCATTGCCACTAGAATGCCATGTTCAAATGTATCAAACGCTTTTGAAAAATCAGTATAAACTGCGTCGACTTGAGAGCCCAATTCAAGCTTTTGTGATAAATAATGTGTGCAGATATAAAGATTAGTCATGAGGGAAGTAACCCTTACAGATTGACAAGTTAAAAATTAGGTGTGGTGGAATAATAAACGCGGAGCGATAAGACTTCAGAAGAGAGAGGGGTATACCATCAGGCCCTGCCCCTTTTTTCGGATCTAATTTAGAAAGCTTGCACATAATTTCATTTTTACTGATTGCTAAATTGGAGAAGTCTATAAAGTCTTTTTGTTTAAAGTGGACATCGCTAGAGATCGGTGCTTTATAGCCAGTTTAAAAATTTTTCGAAAAAAGTACAGCTATATTCTCAGTAGTGTTCGCGTGTTCGTCGTTAAAGAACATTTCGTTAGGCAATTTATTATCGTTTCTGATAGCATGTATATAATTCCAAAAAGATTTAGGATTAGATATAATGGCACTTTCAGTATTCGCAAGAAAGGATTTATAACATGTATCCAAAAGCTTCTTACATTGCATTCGAAGATTTGGAAATTGTTGGTAATCATTCAGATTTCAAGATTGTAATTAGCGTGAGCAATTTTCTTGGCAATAATACAATGTTTTAAATTACTGTCGAACCAAGAAGGAAAGGAGGAGGTTTTAGAAATTGTTATGAGAACAAAGTAATTGATTTCAGTAAAAATATAAGTATAAAGAGTGTCTATACCCTCATCCATAGAAGATGAAGCAAGGAGGTAGTCCCAGTGCACATCTTGAATAAAGTGAATAATTGCTGCAGTGTTCGCTTTCTTATCTTATTTCGGGATACAGCTGGGACCGTGTTCAGAGTTTGAATTCCACATTGCATAGGGCATGTTAAAATCACCAAAAATATAAACGGTTGCATCAGGAAATGAGTATAGAACCTCCTCACATACAGTACTAAAATCAATATAGCTTTGTAAGTTGGCATTAGGCGAAATGTAAAAAACGCCAATTATGTGGGTTTTAGAATTGGTAAAGAACCTCATGAACACATGTTCAACCGTATTGATATTAGTGGTGATTTCTACACCCCCCAGGCAGTGTTCGGACGCAATTAGGACCCCAGCACCCCGTGAGTTTTCGCTAGTCAGAACGCTTCTATCGCACCTAAAGATATCGTAGCCTAGGAAACCTAACTCGACATTATCAATATTGGTATGGAGCCATGTCTCAGAAAAAATTATGACGTTGTAAAAACTCAATGGAATAGCTTGACGCAAGGAATTTAATTTAGTACGTACGCCCCTGACGTTCTAGTAGTAAAGTGTGATGGAAGAGTTGCTGGAGTCAATCGTCAATCGCGAGGTGTACTTTTCCCATTTGCAGACGAGAGGCAAGCTCTCTCTTGACTTCTGATAACTCCCCCAACTGAGCTTTTGTTTTGTCGGGTGTTATCCAAATTGATTTCAGTCTGTTGATTCTACCGGCATCCTTCAGGTTGCCGGTACCCTTCTTTGCATTGAGAAAAGACCGAAGGAGCGCATGCGCTGCTTCCGATGAGGCTCATATCAGCTTCATGGGCCGAGGCCTTAATTGCGTCTGCGAGAAAATAGTAAGCCTGTAGGCACGACTGTTATTGAGCATGCTATTTGCGACTATTTCAGAAAAAATCTCAGAAACTGTGGACATTAGGATTTCTTTGCTAGTGGAGCTATCATCAATACTCTTCTCGGCAAGACCAAAGATTATTAGGTTATTTTTCCTGGAGAATCTTTGCTCCATTTCAGAGCAAAATGGCATTGTCAATCTTCAAAGAAAGATTGTCAAATTCCACGGAAAACGAATTTACGGAAATTGTGACCATTTCAAGTTCAGGCTTCATAGGTGCAAAGCCACTTTTCATTATGCGTTAGATGTCCCCAACAGTAATGGGTGCAGAAGGTGGTTCAGGCGAAGTCGGAGTGCGAGATCTAGGACGGCAACATTTTGTATAGGACCCATCGTCAAGAGACGCTGCGCGTTGAGCACAACCAGGATAATAAGGAGTTTGATATGCAGAGCACAATACTGCATCAATCACAGTGCCTTTACATCCGCGACAAGTTTTCTCAGCGGGTATGAGTAGTTTGTCGGGATTTTCCTTGGCAGGCATATTTAAACAACAAACTAACAAATATCCAAAACAGTTAATGTCCACCAGACCTTAGGTAATTTCGGGGTTATGTTGCAATACACTTGTACACAAAACGAACACTTTCGAGCGACCGCGCTGCGTATTTGCGAAAAATTAATTGATAGCACTCAACAAAAACCGAAAGAATTTATCGTCGCATCAAACTTACTAGTTTACGACCACTACCATACAGGAAATTAGATATTTATTAGCGATCACCCCCGACGCGACTTTAGCAGGCAGCGGCTATTTTCAAGGTTATCTTATTAAATTATGATATTCACCAATTGAATTGAGGATGACTACCAAGGTAGTAATCAGATTATAAATAATCCTTGTTTTTTCCAAGTAAAAGAAAAACATTTTATCTTATTGTGGAAAAATTGATGAAACTGATGATTATTCGAGTACTTTATTAGTTCATATTTTTTCTTATACTCGTTATCTCACAGCTTGTTTTCGCGTATTTTAGGATTTTATGATATTTAAACTTCACTGGAGGCAGCTTTAACGGAAAATATTTGCTTATTGATTTAATTAAAGCTGAGTTACAATATTCAATAAATTCTTCTTTAAAAAAACAGGCCTGTCATCCTGACATTTCATAAGATTTCTATGAAATAAAAAAGCATTGCTTCTTATATTACCTGCTTGAAATGATCAAATTATCACACCGGATTTTATTATTGTACTGTCTATGGTCACAGAATTTTCTGTAAATCTAACCCCTATTCCAGGTCGTTTAATTAATCTCACGTTCTCAAATATAATAAAAATTGCCAAGAAATTCACATCCAAAACAATTTACGAGGAAAATACTAACAGTTCTCTTTTAGGCCTAACGAGCATTTGTCTCTCAGCAGACATACGAAGCAGTATTTCATTATTTACTTTTTGGCCTATTTTTTAAAACAAACATGCAAGGCATGTGTATTATCTGGAAACTACTTTCTTCTCTGATTTAACCGTTAGCCTCTTTTCAATCAACTTCAGTTACAAACTTATTCATGCAAGAAAGGTTTTTCACTGTACAATTTTTTGAAACCTGAGGGTTAACAACTAGCTATCTTATAAATAATTTTAATGATAAAATAACTGATTTTCATCCTTGTTTTCAAGAAAAATGCCTTTCATGGAGTTTAATAAGTTCTAAAAGCTCACTCCCATTCTCCTAATCACACGCGCTATCCTACTATCCCTCCCCTCACTACCTTCCTCACTTTTAATAATTTCCTCTACTTCCTTCACTACCTCCTCCATACTACCTTACTTCCCATACTTTTCCTTTACTTCCTTATCTTCATTTCTAATCGTTTCCAGCAATTTTCTCTACTTTTCCTTCTCAAATTTGCCCTAATTTACACTACTTCTAATGCCATAATTTTCCCCACTTCCCCTCCCATAATTGCAGGGCTGAATGAGCACCCCAATTAAAGAATGTGTATGAAATTTTACCAAAAGTTTGGCCATTCATGCTTTGAACCCATAGATATGATTCAAAAGTGTATGGTGATAAGTTTATGAGTGACAATAAATTCCATTGCAGTTTATTCAACAAATTATTGTGAAACATGGCCTTACACAACTTTGGCAACCCCCATAAAATTCTGATCTGGCTCATAATTTCTAGCTGTTTCCTGAATTAAAATATCGTCAAGAAGGAAACATTTTTCAAGACAACGTGGAAATAAAATAAAATGCGGGGAAAAAGTTGTTAGCTATTTCGAAAAATGACTTTAAGGAATACTTATAAAAGTGTGAGGATTGATAGAAGAAGGTTGTGGTTTCCAAAGGGCAGTATATCGAGATGATATCTTCGCTATTGGCCAGAGTTAACTTTTACTCCTTGTTCTCCTAGTTAAATATTGAATAGCTGAAGAAAAAGATTTCCCAAAAAATTTTATCTTGCATAATCCAAATGTTTGTTATCGTGAACATTTCTAGCATTTCTATTATTTAAATGATAATTTTCGCAGAGTGAATTATTAAAGCATCTAAATTAATTAGCAAGAAGAATATATTTTTAAATACTTTTTCTCTTGTGATTTTCAGTGTCGATTGCCCTGGGCAACGCAAATAATTTTCAACAGAAATGAAGATTCTCATATCATTTATGAGTAAAGAAAGCATTAGATTCGTCTAAAATTTTTACATTGAATTTCTAACGGATCTTTACGTTTTGGGACCTCTTAAGGTCGAAATACAAGTTTCCTTAATGCGGCCTGTCTTTCTGACATGCCTCAATTGTAGATATAAGATTTAATTACCAAATAATTTATTAACAGCGTACCTAACTAGCGTTCCACTATTTACATTCTTTTTACGTCCTTCCAGTATATATGGCCAATTTCTACACCGCCTACACTTTACTGAATCTCAGGAACTGTACACTTGTCCTTCTCTTGTTATTTATATGATTTTTCCTTCGCTTGATTATACGCTCTTAACTTTTATGTTCCTTCATTCATCTCTGAGCAAACCGATCTCATAGATCCGTGCGTCTCTTCTTACAGCTCATCTTACCTCACGATTATTATTTACAGTAATTTTCCTTTTGCTGCTCCCCCTCCAGCCTCCTCTGTTTTTTCTCCTTCTCTTTCTCCAGATACCTCCACCATGCCATCACCTCTTTCCCCCCATTCTTATTCATCAGCCTTCCGATTAATATTTCTTTTTGCTCCACTTCGACATAACCTCCCATCTAGTGTTCCAGACTGGCTTCTCCTTTGTCGTACAAATTGCATGATCTTTTCCACTCATCCGACAAGTATCCGTTCCACTCAAACATGTTCCCAAATCTCTCTAGCTATTACTTATTTGCTTTCCTTTTCACCTTTTCTCTCTTACGTATGGTATTTTGTCCCCCCTTCCAATCTTAAACACTTATATTTAACATTAAATTTTTCTGTATTATCCTGTTATATTAATCCTTTAACTCCGTTTCCTTGGCCTTCATTTTCAGCACTTTCTCTTTCCTTTCACCTCTGCCAGTGCATTCCTGCTAAAGTATCTTTCCTTGTCCACCACCACTCGTTTCCAATACACCCTGAAAATTTACTTCTCTTTATCGTGCACTCGCCATCACTTTGAAACTATTTACTTCGTCCCTGACTAAGTATCCAGGCGTACATATTCTTAAACCCAAGGACCACCTAAAATATTTTTCGTGCACTCTCTCCATCCTTTCATACTTTTTACATCCCCAGATCTCCACACCATAAAATATTACACTTGCCACCAGTGAATCGAACATCCTCATTCTTCCCCTAAAATCATCCTTCCACAATTTTTCATAAACCACCCATATTTGATACATAAAAGTCGACGCCTTTTGATTCTCTTTCTTATACACGCGCTCTTATTTTCACTTTACTTAAAAAGAAAACGCATGCACACGAATTACTTAACTTTCTTTACTCTTTCATCCTTAAATTTCCATGCATAATCCTTATTCTTTCCACCTTTCTTTTCACTTTAGCACGCTTTCCGCATGACTGAACTTCTCGCTCCTTCTTGCTCTTTCCCCCTTATCCACCCTGAGACCTTTCTCTCATCCGACTCGTGTCCTACCTTCCTAAAATAGTTGTTCTAAACCCCTCCCCTATTTTATTGCTTATTTCATTTCTTCTTTTCCTGAACTTATTTTTAAATGTCGACACATATGCCTCTGATATTTATGATAATTTCGTCCTCAAACTGGGGCCCTCAATATTGAGACGACTTTTGCAGGATATACCAACAATCGTCTAAGGGGGTAGCCAGGTTTCAATGACCTTTTTTTCAACAAAGTTTTATGTTATTTATTTTTATTTAACATTTACAAGTTTTTAGTATGTTATAAGGAATCTTATTAACTAACGGTAAAAAATGTATTTTTTATTTTTCATCAATATCCGGCCAATTTCTGGGCGATCTGATGACGCTATGTTGAAAAACGGTTGCCATGATTTTTCAACTTTGCACAATCTGAAACACAAACACCAAAATTTTTTGTAAAGAGCACAAAATGGCTATAACATGAATCTCAATTATGAAAAAATTTTAATTAATAAACAAATTGTGAAAGTTTTTGCGACTTTTCGTTTTTTTCTCACTTTTTTAAACATTAACAAGATAAAATTGTTAATAAACATAGATAAAGAATCAAAGCCGAGGTTCATACGGTAGCCAAGTCTTTTCTGAATATTTAAAAAAAGCCCGAGGTTCATATGGAAGACAAGTCTTTTCTGAATATTTAAAAATAAATTTGAATGAAATTGACCCAGTAGATTGGCTGGAATCGTGGCCACTTCTGATACGTTCTGACGCCAAAAAGGGTTACTATCTTATTTCTAAGGATACATAGGCTACGTAAAGTGATTGAAGGCGGTGAGTAGAGTTAGGTGGTGAACATGAAAGGATGACACCATTTGTTTGTGCTGGTGTCATCACACCGAAATTTCGTTGGCCACTTGTCCATTAAAATTTATTATTACTCTTTCATATTGCATTCCTCGCCCCAATTGGTCTGTTTTTAAACTATTCGAAACTCTCAGTGAAGAATTATGTATATCATCACTAATTTTTATTAAACACTACAAATGCATCTTCTAATAATATTGTCCATCTGCTAAGAGGCATATTTCAACAGTCAGCAGTTGCCCTCGTTTAGCAGATTTTGCACTGACTACATAGTGCTTTCCTTTCAGGGCAATTATTCTAGAGAAACGTTTTAGAACTAGACGCACCGCGAACTCGTCAACGTCGAAAATGACTCAGCATTTACTTTTTTTGGAAGCGATGACATTGTTCTCATAATTACAGTATATTTCATTTCTCTTAAGTATATTTCATTCCTTGAATATCCCATGAGAGCTTCCGATAGAGATTTTCCTTTGATTGTATTTTCAGAAGAGAGATTAATTGGAACTAAAACAATTTTTGTCGAAACTGGACCGAAGAGCCGCGTTTAATCAAATTCCTTTAGAAAAGAAGAAGTCAAATATCTCAGATTCGTCGTCAATAAAGAAGGCCTTACAGTAGATCCCGATAAAGTTGATCCAATAGTTTCCTATCCGAACCCGAAAACTGTCTAACAATTACGAAGGTTTTTAGGGATGGCATCCTGTACCGTCGGTTTATACCCGAATTCGCGACTATAGCGGAACCTTTGACTCGATTGTTCAGCACTAATGTCAAGTGACACTGGGGCGAGGAACAGATCAAGGCGTTTGAAATTTCAAAACGTGTCTTGACCAGGGCCCCAATACTGGCTTACCCAATGTTCGTGTGGGGGATTGGAAAGTTTAGGGAGTATCTCTAAGGATTCTATTTCAAGGGAAAAACAAACCATAGCAGTCTCCGTTTGCTGAATAACCTGCGGAATCTTACGTGAAGACTAGCACGTAGGGTCCTGAAACTCCAAGGCTCTTTTTATACTGACGGAGGATGACGAAAAAGTCGCATTGGTCAATATCTCAGAATTAACCGACCAGTGGTAGACTAGGCGAGTAGAAGCCGTCCAGGATAGGCCGGAAGTCTTCGCAGATTGGAAGTTCGAGGGCGGTAGACTGTATAGATATCGCCCTGATTCGCTAACGGAGCCCCTGGTTCCTGACCTGAACTCGTGGTAACTGGTATTCGCCGAGGACCAAAGGGCCGAACTATGAGAAGGGGAACATTCGGAGCCTCAAGTGGGACACTTGGATATCGACAAGACCCATTGTCGAATCGCCTTGAGATATTATTGGCCAGGGATGTATCACGACACCGTACAATTCATGCGACGCTACAGTCCTTGCCAGAGGCGTAAAGTAAAACAGCCTCGCCCAGCCGGCTTGATGGGTCAGCGCGTGATCGAATAACCGTGGACAGTTGTCGCGGGACGATTTCATGGATCCTTTCCCTACCAGTAAGGCCGGATACAAGTACGTTGTGGTATTCCAAGACTTCTTCACTAAATGACTGAAGTGCAGTTCGATCCGCGTGGCAAAGGGGCCCACCATCCGCAAAGCTTTTATCGATCTGATAGTGTCACGTTGGAATACTCCACAGGTGGTTCATGCCGAAAATGGCACCGAATTTACGAATAGGCAGATGCAGGAGATATATAAAAGTGCGGGATAATACACACCACAGACCCTGTGTATCATCCCCAAGCCAATCCCACCGAACGAGTCAATATGGTCCTTAAGACAATTATTGTCTTGTTATAACAAGTTAACTACAGGGAATGGGATGCCCATTTGCATGAGTTCCGTTTCGCTTACAACACAGCGGCCCATAAATCTCTGAAAGTGTCACCCGCCTTCCTCAATTTTGGGAGAAACCCGCTGCTTAACGGATTACGTCGTCTACATTTAGAAGTAGGTAATTACCTGCATGAATCAAAGCCGGAGGAAGGGTTAGAGCAAGTCAAAAGGTTCCATTACCTGAGGGATTGGGTTTGTAATCATCTCGACAACGCGTATACGGGTCAAGCGAAACATAATTACAAGAATAAGCGTATGAGGACATTTCGAGTGGGAGACCTTGCCTGGAAACCGAATAGGAAACTGTCAGAAAACGCTATGTAGCCGCTAAACTGTGTTTAAAATATATCGGCCCTTATAAGATAAAGCGCCGTTCATCCCCATTCGATACCGAAATCCCATTCGGATAACGAGTGAAAGTAATATGTAAATTAACTGTAAACAATAGAGATTGCCTACGTAGGTGTAGTAAACGAGTGACCAAATGGGTTATATATAGTATTTTTTTTTTTTACGCATAGCTTCCGATACAAAAGCAGACGGCGGGATCACCAAGGCTCGCTTCCGTCGGCTTTTCTGTCGACACTATATTCTGGAAATGTCAAAAGAGTGGACATCTCTGGGGCCAATGTTCGGATCTAAACTCATATGGGCCCATGCAAGAGCGGCCCAGAACAAGGCAGGAGGAATGCACGCCGAACTGGAGGCTCGACCAGCGACTAGAAGGTGAAGCTTGACTAAAGTGCTCGCGGTCGCTGGTCGAACCACCTCTGTGCGTCGAGATGTGCACAGATTTTTTTTCGTTTGGTGTGAGTTTTTGAAAAATTTTTTTTGATAAAATTTGTTCTTTCTCTCCTTCGTTGTTGATCGTATAAAGCCTCTAGACCACATAAGGTTATCCTCAGTTTTGATTTGTCCGATCTTTCTTTCTGTCTCGCGGCATTTATCTTTTAGAGAGCCTTAATAAGAGGCGATAATGCTTTTCGTAATGTACGCAACGAAATCATTTCAAAACCTTTAATAGTAAATTTAAATAATAAAATATTTATAATTTTCTTTGTTCTATAAATTTTGGCAATGGAACTACGGACTGAATGTCAGTCATGCACTTATCGGCTGAATAAATAATCACAGTTACCCTTGCGTTCGTCATAAGTCATTAATCCATTCCTTTCACGACGCATATGGACCGTCTAGAGATACCTTAGCACAAATACTGAGATGCCGAGCCCTGGATCGTGTTTTGAAGCCCCAGTTCTTATATATATTTTTCTTTGTGATAATAAACACTTTTATTTTCTTTTTATTCATCTTTTTGTTTTGCTAAACTTTCCCATTCTTTCATTTTTTAACTACATTGTAAAATTTTTTTTGGAAATTTTTCCGAAAATAGTCGGGCAGCTTAGAATCCAAATGGGTGTTAAATTTGTCCGAATATAGAGTCGTAAATATTGCCGACATTTAGTTGGAAATTTTTTCCACTGTTTGGTAGGAGAAATGTCCAATCTATTGGGAAAAATTTCCGAACGTTATGTTTTTAAGATATCCGACTATTTTCGGTAAAATTACCGAGGAAAGATTAGGAAACATTGCCGAAATTTAGTTGGAAATTTGGCCTGCTCTTTGGTAGGAGACATTTCCAATCAATTAGAAAAAATTTCCTATCGTTAGGTTTTTGAGATACCCGACTATTTTCGGAAAAATTACCGAGGAAAGAGTGGGAAATATTGCCGAAATTTAGTTGAAAATTTTTCCTGCTGTTTGGTGGGAGAAATTTCCAATCCATTGGCAAAAATTTCCGATCGTTAGGATTTTAAAATACCCGACTATTTTTCGAAGAATTACCAACAAAAGAGAAGGAAATATTGCCGATATTTAGTTGGAAATTTTGCCTACTGTTTGTTAGGAGAAATTTCCAAAACTATAAGGAAAAATTTCCGATCGTTAGGATTTTAAAATACTCGAATATTTTCGAAAGAATTATTATTATTTTTCATTTAATTATTATTATTATTATATAAATTACCAAGGAAAGAGTAGAAAATATTGCTGATATTTAGTCAGAAGTTTTGCCCACTCTTTGGAAGAAGATATATTTAAACTATTAGGGAAAAATCTGATGATTAAGATTTTAAGATTCCCGGCTATTTTCGGAAAAATGACCAGGGAGGTAACTGGATATATTTCCAGCTATAAATAGACATTTTTCTCCTAATGTAGTTTGCTATGTAATTCCCTAACCTTTTTGGGACTCGTTTTATAAGAAATGAAATTTATCATACTTCTAATTATGAAGTATTTTCACAAAAGTTTCAATTTTATACTCTGATTAGGAAATTTAACTACACATTTAATGACAAAAAATGAAATATTTTGAGAGTTTTATCCACTTCGGGAAAATTTTTGACGAATTGCAAGGTAGACAAATTTGCAGAAGAGTTTGAGTTTCAAATAAATTTAAAAAGTTTCTAATATTGTTTTTTTGTGTGTTTATGAAAAATATCGTACACAGAATAAAGTATCTGATAAGAATATTTCTTTGATTCAGACAAATGATAGCGCAGAATATGGTCAAAGAAATATTTCTGCAGTGTAAACGCACCATAAATTGACGGAAATACTTCTTTAAAATAATGAATTATTGCTTGAGAAGAATAAGTTTGTTTTGTACTAAGAAGCAACATTTTGTTTATATAAAATAATTAATAAAATTAAATAAATATGGATTGATTGAAAATACGATAGTACTGTCTGTGGAAAATTAGTGATTTGTACCAAAGATGTGATGATTAATACAAAGAAAAATGCTTTCAAATTAGAAAAACATTTTTGAAATATAAATAAATATTTATTGATATAACCAAGTTTGTGCTAAATTTAAAGGTATTTACAAAACAAATATTAAATGATTGCGAGTATTTTGTTTTTCAAGATTAAAAGTCCTCAGTTTAGAGTGAATACATATATTAAATTTTTAAACATCATATTAAAATAACAAGTTTTTAACGCTACGGGGTTTCGAAAACATACACCTACCAGGTGTATACATATGAAACCGGTATTTTTTCAAGAAAAAAACACATTTATTTCAAGAGAATGATAACAAATATTTTATTCAAAGTATGCGCC
>NC_046657.1:5133952-5142325 GCF_010883055.1 Belonocnema kinseyi
CGCCAATTAGCACAAATGGTAAGTTCCGACAGTGCCTACAAGTGTGCCTACTGGCCGCTAGATGGCAATACCGGTTTCATATGTATACACCTGGTATACCAAAATCTATCGCCTAGCAGTCGGGAGTCTTAACTATTGCGCTAAACCCACGAATTGAAAGTCGATGAAAAAACCATTCTCATAGGCTACACTTCAAAACAGTTAAAACATGTAATTTTCCCGCTGTAGACTATTTTAGAATTTTGTATAATGACAGGAAATGTAATTTTATGAATTTCTTTAAATTAAAAAAAAAACAATTTCAGTGCCTCATATGAATCATCTCGTCGTTCAAATACTATTTAATTCGAACTTAATGATTTTGGACTTTAACTTTTCCACTCTGGGGTCCTCTGCTACTTTCTGCTGCTTGCTCTTTTCCCCCGCTTATGTCCCTGTTTTGGATTAATGTCCAAAAGCAGTCTGGAACAAGACAGATTCTTTCCAATTATTTGATAATCAGATACTTAAATAAGATGGCAACAAGACATTTTAACAAAACTGTTTAATTTTCAACAAAAGAAACACATTTTCAACCTTTGAAAAATGAAATTTAAAGTAACGGCAAATGATCTGTTTCTTTTTAATTATTTATTTTTTAACAACAAATTTTAATTGAAAATGCGCTTAAGATTTAAAAAAATTGAATTCAAAAATAAAATAAACCCCAAAAGTAAAAAGCGAATGACTAAACATTTTCTAGGAAACATACAAATTAAGTTTAAAAAAAACGAAATTTGAAGCGACGGCAAATGACTTATTACTGTTTAATTATATATATTTTAAATTACAAATTGTAACAATTAATATCCTTGAGATTTCAACAAATTGAATTTAAAAATAAAATCCAAAAGTAAAAACCGAGCGACTAAACTTTTCCTATGAAAGATAAAACTTCAAGTTTTGAAAAACGAAATTTGTAGCGACGGCAAATGACATATTTCTTTTTAATTATATATTTTTTAATTACAAATTGTAACAATAAATATCCTTGAGATTTCAATAAATTGAATTCAAAAATAAAATAAAACCTGCGAACGACTAAACTTTTTCTATGAAAGATAAAACTTAAATTTTTGAAAAATGAAATTTGAAGCGACGGCAAATGTATTACAGGTCCTGCATTTGGTTGGAATATTGATGAAATGAAAAATGCACTTACCTTCTAATTTCTGGAACGCCAGACAATTGTTCCGCTTTGACTGCTGCGTTTATTAATCCCTTAAATAATGATAGCAGGTACAAAAGAGGCACAAAATACACAAGAGATTACACGGAGACACAAGTTAAAAAATGTGATGTTCACTGCATTGCACATGAACTAAAAGTGAAGCTTTCCTCTCGGACTATCTAATACCGAGGTCTCCTTATCCGCACAATCATCCAAACTTGTACACTCCTACAATTTGTACAACCCTACCCAGTGGGCACAAAATTTGGCGACGTCTTTACGACATCGTTACGACATATTTACGACATCTTTACGACATCCTATGTCCATGTCGTTTCGATGTCTGCGATATCATAAAGAAATCGTCAGATCATACGACTTATTTACGATATCGTAAAGATACCTTAACGACATGGACATAGGATGTCGTAAAGTTGTCAGAAAGTTGTCGTAATGATGTCATAAAGACGTCGCCAAACTTTGTGCCCACTGAGTACCAACTGATTGAATTCCAGGTAAAGGTGACTCATGCCCGAGGAACGACAGCTTCTTGAAATTTTTACTTGAAAGCCCAAAACCAAATCTGACTAAAGGGTGCTCGCCACTGAATCACCCATCCCTTACAAACCCTTCTGCTGAAAGGAAAATTACCAGCTATCTATATTTTAAATTTTGCCGCACAATAATTTTGAATTCTGAATCTAGGAAGTCAGGATAATGAAAATTTCAAATATTATAGGAAAAATATATTTTGGAAAAAATGGGAAAAATGTCGGAAAAACAGAATAAATTTCCATTTTGGTGGAATAATTCCCAAAAATATATAGAAAAAATTGGCGAAGCATTCGCAAAAATTTGCAAATTTGTAAGAAATATAAATGTTGTATTTTGAATTATAAAAATTCCAAAAAAAGTAAAAAATCTCCTTATTGGTGGAATAATTTCCAAATTTTGTAGGAAAATTTAGACAAGAATTGGGGAATATTTCCAATTTTGAAGGAAAAATATATAGGAAAAATTGGCGAGGCATTCTGAAAAATGTCCAACTTTGTAGGAAATGTAAATTTTGTAATTTGAATTGAATAAATTCCAAATAAAGTGAAAAACTTTCCATATTGGTGGAAATATTTCCAAAATTCGGTAGGAACATTTAGACAAGAATTGGGGAAAAATTCCAGATTCACAGGAAAAGTATATTTCCTCATATAAGTGGAAAAAATGCCGAAAGAACAGAATAACTTTCCATTTCGGCGGAATAATTTCCGAAAATATATAGGGAAAATTGGCAAAGCATTCGGAAAAACTTCCAAATTTGTAAGAAATGTAAATTTTGTAATTTGAATGGAGAGAATTCCGCAAAAAGTGAAAAACTTCCATATTAGTGGAATAATTTCCAAATTAAGTTGGGAAAATTTAGAGAAGAATTGGGGAAAATTATCAGATTTATAAGAAAAGTATATTTTTCCTCATACAAATGGAAAAAATTCCGAAAAAAAAGAATAAATTTCCATTTTAGTGGAATAATTTCCAAAAATGTACAGGTAAAATTGCCCAAACATTGGGAAAAATTGCCAATCATGTAGGAAATGTCTATTTAGTAATATAGATGGAAAAAATTCCGAAAAGAACGAAAAAATTTCTATTTTTCTGGAATAATTTCCTATTATTTCTTGGAAAAATTTCGTCTAAATTCGGAAATTCATGCAATTTCCGGATCTTTTTGATCTTTTTGATCTTTTTGAGTATCTTAATCGTGTTGGAAGATCCATGGTCGGAACTAGATTAATGAATCACCTTAGAAAGCACCACCAGGAAACACTTTTAGCACTTATTATAACGCATTTATTTGCAGCTTAGCTCTCCATCTTTTCATACTTTCTTTTGTAGCCCTACCCATCGACGTGAAACTATGTGTAGCAAAAGGCAGGACAAAAAATACTACCGAACGACAAATGGTCAATTCAAATCTGGTACTTTCTTCCCGCTAGAACTGGAGGGCACCACCGTAAGGACGTCCGAGACCACTAGTCAACAGAGTCGCAAGCGAACTCGGTGCCCTGACCCTGCGTCGAGAAAATACAGTCTTTTTGTATCAATATTCTCTCACCGAAGTATGATACGACCCAAAACTACGAATATGCCTGTTAATTATATATAATTTTAGACGTCCACACATATTCCTAAAGTCTTTAATAAATAAATGTTACCATAGAACGGGACACAATCCCGAAAAATTACGGGGCTGCGTACTAACTTAGCTTTCTAGGCCTGTCCAGTGATCCCAGATTTGAAACGAGATGTGGTTCAATACTACGACAGGGCTATGTCCGTGTTAATATAGTAGGAGACGCTGTAAATGACTGAGTTGCGCGCGCAACCCATTTCTCCTCTTCTGAATTTGAAAACTGGATGGTGCACGATTGCCGGTCGGAGCAGTTCGGCGATTCTATTTATATATCTATCTGCTAACTGCTTTGAAATAAATTCAGGAGATTGGGATTTTAATATTTCCAGATTTTGATGCTGGCGTTTCTCATGATTTCAATAGATCGCGCGCCTCTTGATATGCGTATATTTTGAGGTTATGTTATTTCATTTATAAAATATGAATTATATAAATAGTAATAGTATTATATATAGTCTTATTTATATCTTGATCCGCGTTTGAAAGAAATCGGCGATTTTGGAATTCATCTCTTTTTGATAAAAACTCAATTATTTGATTAAAAAATTAATTATTTTGTTGAAAATGTAACTATTTTGAACAAAAGTCCTCTTTTCTATCAAAAGTTCAACTACATTTTTAAAATTTTTATTTTTTTTATTTAAAGGTTCATCTGTTTTGTTAAAAATACATTTTTGAAACTGACAATCAATACTGTACATCTTCTTGGGTTTGAAAGTCGATTATTTCACTAAGAGTTGAACTACTTTGTAAAGAAAATACGTTTTTTTAACAAGGTTTTTTAATTATGGTTGGAAATTTAACTATTTGGTTGAAATTTTAACTCTTTCGTTGAAAACTCATATTTTTCGTTTAAAAAATTCAACTTTTTGTAGATAATTCGTCTTTTTTACTTTAAAATTAAATAATTTCTTTAAAAATTCATGTATTTTGTTTAAGATTTGTCTTTATTTGTAGATCATCAATTTTCTTGGTCGAAAATTCATCTGATTGTTTGAAAATTTAACAATTTTGTTTAAAATTAATTTTTTTTTGTTAAAAATTATTTATCTTTATCTGAAAATGTACCTATTATATGATTGATTAAGAATTAATCGTATATGTTGGTTAAGTTGGAAAATCGTTTTTTTTATAGAATATTAAACTTCTTGGTCAAAAATTCACCTTTTCCCTTGAAAATTTAACAATTTTATTGAAAATTCGTTTTTTTTTCTTGTTCAATTCAATTTTTTAGCACAGTTTTTATCTGGAAATTATACTACTCCATTTTTGGTTGAAACTTAATCCTGTACATTTTATTCGTTAAAACACCAATTATTTGATAGAAAATTAATGTATTTTGTTGAAAAGTAAACTTTTGGGTTGAAAATTGATTTATTGTGTTAATTCGATTTTTTTCCTAAATTGAAAAAAACTGCAAAATAAAAAAATTGCCTTAAAATCGTACTGATTGCTTTATTTTTTTAATTTTTAAAATATTTTCAAATAATCACTTAAAATTAATTTTTCAAACCAAAAAAAACATTTTCAAATTTCTTAGCAATCACAACAATTTTTGTTATTCTTTTTAAATATTTTGCAATTCTCGAAAGTTTTTTTTAAATTTGCAAAAATCTACATCGTGTTTCAAATTATTTCAAATAATTTCAAGTTTTAAATTAATTTTGAATGTTATTCTAAATTAAAATTGTAGCGTTGAAACTTAAAATTTAGCTCATTACGATTTTAACAATTCAAAATTCAGGAGGAAATTAGAAAATTCAAAATTTTAAATCTGAAAATGATTTTTTTTAGGTGGAAATCTTTTGAATTTTAAACTTTTAAAACTGAAGCTTGACAAATTTTTAATTCAGAAATATTTCATTTAAACGCTGCTCAATAATTCATACGTATAAAACACAAACTTTTAACACCTTTTAACTTTACAATTTTTTAAATTAAGTTATTTTAAAATGCGAAATTACCATTTTAAAATTTTAATGACTTTAACATTTTAGAGATTTCTGGTTAAAAAAAACAAAACAACGCTATTATTTTTGAGGTTTAAAATTATAATAAGTCAAAAAAATTTCAGTCCTAAAATTAAAAATTGAACGATTAAATTAATTTTGTAACTGAAAACTTTTAAAAATAAAAGTGACATAGTTTTTATTTTAATTTGCTCCAGATTAATATTTTTGCATTGTTATTTAGAGATAAAAATTTTAGTTTGCTAATTGAAAATGTTAGAAATTAACTTACTATAAAATAATTGAATTTTCAACTAAAAAAAAGAGAATAACAAGTTTCCAACAAAATAATTATATTTTCAACTAAAAGGATAAATCTTCAATAAAAAAAGTTTGAATTTTTAATTAAAAACTGTTGAACTCGTCCAAAAAGATATTAATTTTATACAAGAGTTGACATTTCAGTCGATAAGGATTTTTTTTAAATTATTGAATTTCAAAGCCAAAAAACTGTTTTGTTACACAGTTCGATTTTAAAATTGTCAATTTGAAAATAAGACTTTTGTGTTTGGATTTATAAATAAAAATGTAAAAATTAATAATATAAAGCGCCTTAAAATAAACGAATTCAATTTATAATTTAAAAAGTTACCAATTAAAAAAGAATTGTAATTAATCCATCTTTATTGACCAAAATGATTCAGTCTTTAACATTAAGAAATTTATTTATTTATTCTTCAATTCAAAGCATTGAAAGTATGTTTATATTTTTTAACCAGAAGTCCTTGAACTATTCCGTTTAAAAATAACTTTACACTGTTTTGTAAAAAAATCATCTTTTTGGCTTTGAAATTCAACAATTTAAAAAAAATCCTTATTGACTGAAAAGTCAACTCTTGTGTAAAATTAATATCTTTTTGGATGAGTTCAACAGTTTTTAATTAAAAATTCAAACTTCTTTTATTGAAGATTTAAAATTTTAGTTGAAAATGGAATTATTTTGTTGGAAATTTGTTATTCTCTTTTTTTTTGAGTTGCAAATTCAATTATTTTGATAGTAAGTTAATTTCTAACATTTTCAATTGGCAAACTATAATTTTTATCTCTAAATAACAATGCAAAAATATTAATCTGAAACAACTTAAAATAAAAACTATGTCACTTTTATTTTTAAAAGTTTTTAGTTACAAAATTAATTTAATCGTTCAATTTTTAATGTTAGAACTGAAATTTTTTTGACTTATTATAATTTTGAACCTCAAAAATAATAGCGTTGTTTTGTATTTTTTAACCAGAAATCTCTAAAATGTTAAAGTCATTAAAATTTTAAAATGGTAATTTCGTATTTTAAAATAATTTAATTTAAAAAATTGTAAAGTTAAAAGGTGTTAAAAGTTTGTGTTTTATACGTATGAATTATTGAGCAGCGTTTAAATGAAATATTTCTGAATTAAAAATTTGTCAAGCTTCAGTTTTAAAAGTTTAAAATTCAAAAGATTTCCACCTCAAAAATATCATTTTCAGATTTAAAATTTGGAATTTTCTGATTTTATCCTGAATTTTGAATTGGAACAGGAAATTTTTCAAAGCAATTGTATGTATTTCTGAATTGGATCCGAGATTTTTTGAAAAAAATATAATTCAGAACTGGGACAAGGCATTATAAACAACTACTAAAAACTATACAAATTTGAACAGAGTGGTTCGAAATAGGAAGCCTTGAATTGTTAAAATTGTAATGAGCTAAATTTTAAGTTTCAACGCTACAATTTTAATTTAGAATAATATTCAAAATTAATTTAAAACTTGAAATTATTTAAAATAATTTGAAACACGATGTAGATTTTTGCAAATTAAAAAAAAAGGTTTTGATAATTGTAAAATATTTAAAAAGAATAACAAAAATTGTTGTGATTGCTAAGAAAATTGAAAATGATTTTTCAGTTTGAAAAATTAATTTTAAGTGAGTATTTGAAAAGATTTTAAAAATTAAAAAAAAGGAATCAGGACAATTTTAAGGCAATTTTTTTATTTTGCAGTTTTTTTTTAATTTTAAGAAAAAAATCGAATTGACACAATAAATCAATTTTCAACCCAAAACTTTACTTTTCAACAAAATAAATTAATTTTCTATCAAATAATTGGTGTTTTAACTAATAAAATGTACAGGATAAAGTTTTAACCAAAAATGGAATAGTACAATTTCCATATAAAAACTGTGCTAAAAAATTGAATTGAACAAGAAAAAAAACCGAATTTTCAATAAAATTGTTAAATTTTCAAGGGAAAAGGTGAATTTTTGACCAAGAAATTTAATATTCTATAAAAAAAAAACAATTTTCCAACTTAACCAACATATACGATTAATTTTTAATCAATCATATAATAGTTACATTTTCAAATAAAGATAAATAATTTTGAACATAAAAAATTAATTTTAAACAAAGTTATTAAATTTTCAACCAATCAGATGAATTTTCGACCATGAAAATTGATGATCTACAAAAAAAGACAAATCTTAAACAAAATATATGAACTTTAAAGAAATTATTTAATTTTAAACTAAAAAAGACGAATTATCTACAAAAAGTTGAATTTTTTAAGCGAAAAATATGAGTTTTCAATGAAAGAGTTAAACTTTCAACAAAATAGTTAAATTTTCAACCATAATCAAAAAACCTTGTTAAAAAAACGTTTTCTTTTACAAAGTAATTCAACTTTTAGTGAAATAATCGACTTTCAAACCAAAAATGGTATTGATTGTCAGTTTCAAAAATGTATTTTCAACGAAAGAGATGAACCTTCAAATGAAAAAAAATAAAAATTTTAAAAAAGTAGTTGAACTTTTGATAGAAAAGAGGACTTTTTTACAAAATAGTTACATTTTCACCAAAATAATTAATTTTTCAATCAAATAATTGAGTTTTTATTCAAACGAGATGAATTCCAAAGTCGCCAATTTCTTTAATTCCTTTAAAATGCGGATCAAGATATAAATAAGACTATCATAATATAACATAATTATAATA
>NC_046657.1:5142425-5163855 GCF_010883055.1 Belonocnema kinseyi
TTTATATAATTCATATTTTATACATGAAATAACATAACTTCAAAATATACGCATATCAAGAGGCGCGCGATCTATTGAAATCATGAGAAACGCCAGCATCAAAATCTGGGAATATTAAAATCCCAATCTCCTGATTTTATTTCAAAGCAGTTAACAGATAGATATATAAATAGAATCGCCGAAGTGCTACGACCGGCAATCGTGCAACTTCGAGTTTTCAAATTCAGAAGAGGAGAAATGGGTTGCGCGCGCAACTCAGTCATTTACAGCGTCTCCTACTATATTCACACGAACATAGCTCTGTCGTAGTATTGGACCACATCTCGTTTCACATCTGGGATCACTGGGCCTGTTCGCGTGATCTCGGCAGCGTCGTGCATTGGACAATAACCTAGAATAGAGAATTCTGACTCCTATGTACTTTGAAAGACAATTTTGACCTCACTCTTGCTCTGTCGTCGACGCACAAAACGTGTCACCATTGAAAGAATAGCCCTATGTTGGTGTATTCGCCGAATGGTTGAAAAAATTAAGACCCCAACGAAAGACTTCTGGAACTCAAGTCAAAGAATCCCATGTTTGGTCATTTTGTCTCTTAGTACACTCGATGGTCGAACGTTCATTGACTGTATATTAATTGTTTACAGAAAATTGAGAAATCTTGTCACGTGTTCCGACCATGGATTTCAAACCTTTTTTACCGAAGTAAATAAATCATTTTTAGAGTGAAAGAGGTTATAATTCTAAAAACGGTGAAATTGTGAGTAGACAAAAAAATTTGTAAAGAAATATTCCGGCTGGTGCACGGGAAACACCCGTTTGTATAATTCGAATAGAATTTTATATCATAGTTATTTCCAGCTAAAATTTAAAATGGTGGCCTAGAGAATTTATTATTTTCATCGAACCTACCCCTTCGGCTTTTATAGTTAAAATTTTTTCAGAGTAATGAAAGATAAGTGAAGGTGAGTAACCGGTGATATCGTCCCCGTAAGCACAGATTACGTATTTGGCGTACATCGAAAGTTTATTGGGATTGGATTGAAGTGAAAATATTGGAAAGTAACAAAAGAAAATAGCTCAGGGTGTAATTTTTCGGCCGGATTAAACCCCGTGATAACAGTTTAGAAATGAAAATCAATGTTAAAGAATATGAATTTAAGATCAGTAACAAAAAACAATTAACATCAAATTGTCAAGTAGTTGTCTGAGATCATCTATCAAGATCATGTCAAAACCACCAAAATTCATTCAGAAGTCACGAGTTAATGACTTTAGTCTTGCATCTATGGACGATCAAAGATCTGTTCGTATAATACCCACTTTCACGAATATTAAAACCTTCAGGAAACGAAAGAGTGCGATAAATTTGGTCGTTTACGGTAGACAATGAAGGTAATTTGGAAAGAGAAATTGGCAATGCTGTATGTACATTGGATTTTTTAATCGCAACAGCAGCTTGATCAATTGATGCACAGGCCACAGACAATATCCCTCAGTATCTGTGTATTGGCTGCAAACTTTCATTAACAGTTTGATTACAAATGTTTTTCTACATCCTTTGGAAAAAATTCTGTGCTTTTCCTTATCCTCTACTGTTTCCAATCCATCGAATCTGGCAGAATATTTGAGAGAATTTCATGGATCCAATAATCTTAATAAATTTGCCACAGCGTGAAGATGTTTCCTTACATAAGTTGAAAAAATCTCGAAAAACTTAATATGTTGCAATCAGTCTAACCTATTTTTTTAAAATTCATTGAATACATGTAGTGCACCTAGTTCCAACAATTGCAGTAAATCAAGGTTCGTTCGTAGCTCAAGTTAAAAATGCGATAAGGCTTCGAATTCACATCAGCTGATAGCTGCAAAACTCTCTGATGATTAATAATTTGTCTAAACCTAATCTTGAATCACTCAAGAAGTTTATCAGCTCTGCTATATTAAAGAAATACGGACGTTCAAATCCGAAAAGTTACTTAATTTTTCTTCTTAATTCCAATAAGGAAGAAGCAAGTCCATTAAGTTCTTATGTGCTATTTTTTAAAACTTTTGCGAAATTCAAAGACAATGTGTGCGAAAAATCTAACTAATTTAAACCATATACTATACAGTAAGCAATCTTTTTGTAAGGAGAAAAGCGTAACCTTCTGAACTATACAAATAATTTTGATTCGTAACTGTCTGAAAACACTACAGAACTTCAGCCTTTGTCTCACTATCTTTAGAAATAATGTGCGGGTCTTTTCAATTACCAATACTTGCTGTTGGAAAGATGCTTTAAGTTAAAGAGCTTTGTGATAAATTCATACAAAAGGGGGCAAGAATACTCACAGTATTATCAGCAAAACTAACTGATTCTTGATGCCTTTGACTTTACATGTGAATTTTAAAAACAGAACAAACCATAGATTAAACACCAAAACATTAACCCACAAAGCGTACAAGGAGCATCATACTTCTGTTTGGCTCCTACCAACCATGGTAAATTAAGTTTCCAAGCGCTATGTAAAATAGTTTGCTTAGGCATTGTAGGAAATAAAGTAGCTGATCTAAATATGAATAGTCGGGAACCATAAGGGGCTAACCCACCAAATTTTCGAAATTATGTTTTTTGGCTTTTTGTGTTGTCCAATCTTTCTTACGTACCGTGTCTTTTTCAGAAGTTAAATCTTAATATTCTTAATAAAATAACAATGTTCCTTGAAAGTCTATCCAAATACGTACTCTGTGAACAGTTTTTACGTTCCCCTGAAATTTTTTTCGAATAATGGTTAGCCCCTTATGGTTACAATAAATTCTGTCCACATAATTCAACTGCATTTCTGATATTTATTAATATTTTTTAATACATTAAATTAAAAAGACACAAATAATAAGAGGAGAAAACATAATTTGAAAACCATAAATAAAAATAAGAGATAGTTATTTTATCTGTGACAAACGACATTAAACATGTTATTATTGTTTATCTATGAAAAGATAATAATATATCTTAAACCTAATGGCATTAATTTTCAGTTAAGCTTTTAAGAGAACTTTCGAAAAAATGTTAAAAAAGATTGTTGAGAAAGCATTTTCACGCAACCTCACGACCCTAACAGCCAATTTTAAACTTTGGTTAAGCACAAAAAACAATACTTTAAATTTCACAAATCGGTACTGATAGGTCATAAAAAATTCCACAATAGGTTAATTTAGGTCGTTATAAAACTTGCTCTATAAGGAAGGAAAATTAAATTTTTTATCTGTTTCCAAAGAAGGCTGACAGGGAAATTGGCAAATGCTTAAAGTCTTGCGAAAAAGAATATATATCGTCTGTTTAATATAATTACCAGTTACATGTAAGATTTCAAGCCGACTTTGGAGCAAAAGCAATATATAATGGTTTTGCCTTTTCTTAACTAAATTAATGATTCATGGCATTGTGTTTTACACCAGCATTTACATGCTGTATTTTAAAATTCCTAAAAATGAGGCGCCTCGGACCTACTGGAATATCATCGATTTCTCCTCGGGTCAATTGGGTAACCGTTTCGGTTTTAATGTTTATCTTCAAACGTCTCATGCTGGAATTAAAATTTTTGTATAATCCAATAAGAACATTTTTACTCTCTAAAATTGCAAACACGTAACCATCGGGTGTTGACAATACAATTTGTTCTTGTGTTGGCAGAGGCCCAAACGTAGTCGCTCCTGTTTTCACTTTTATTGATGTATTAGGAGAAAAAGTGTATCTTCGAAGCTCGAATATACGTTGTGGATTCCAAAGACAAATAAGCCGAATAGATTCAAGTTTTTCTATTCCACATCCATTTCCGTCAGCAGAAGGAAGCCTTATAGGAATAACCAGGGACCTGGTAGGAAGATTACTTCTTGCAAAAAGAGGCTGTGCAAAAATAATTCTGGGTTTGACATCAAGAGGAGGCTCAGGAGCAGCAAGATATCTCTCAGGAAAATGCCTTTCAGATAAATAAGAAGGTCTAGCACGAGGAACGCCAGGAATCGGATCACCATTAGGTAAACAATCAAACTGTAAACTTAGCTCTGCAAGAAGAAAGAGGTGATTACATTTTTTAATTAGGTACGTTAGTATTTCCATAACGCATGAGATTGTTAACAAAATTTTAAATAATTGCACATCTTCAAGTGATATTGTAGGAGCTCCACTTTCAAGCGAACGATATTACATCACCTGGACATTTACAGTCATATCACTCCTCGTCGAAGGAGCTAACGTTTACTTTCCTTAAGATTATCCGTACTTAATTCAGACACAGAGAGTTTTATTTTCGCGTTTCAGGACAGTGACATTTCCACCTTACTATAACGTGACCGCAAATTACGTTAAAAAGTTTACAGTGAAAGGCATGGAGTGTGTTTTGCACACTCGGAAGTGACGTATCTCTACAAACACAATGCAGCCTTAAGAGTGCCTTGATAACACTTTTGTCGTTCTAATAATTCGAGACGCGACTCTGCGACTAAAAGATCTATGTTTGTGATTAAATTCTTAACTCCATGACACAGTCGAGGTCCGAATTCGTTCTCCTGGACTTTGAGAAAAAAAATTATATTCATGCTTGAATTTTCGGCTTCGGCCGACTGCAACATGAAAGCCTGTAGGGACTGATGTTTCTTCGATCATTGTGAGATCAACCAAAATCTTAAGTGGTCCATATTTAGTCAAAAAAGTAGTCACAGTAATTATGAAACAGTCCCTTGAAGGGTCTAAATAGCAGTCGGAAATCTTGACTCTCTAAAGACTCACTGCCTATCCTCGCGTATCTAATAGATTCTGAAATCGCACCTTATAAAAAATGAAGGTCGTAGACGAACCTCGGACGTTTGGCTACCAAAAATTTCTTTGCACGAGTAAATATCTTGTATTATTATTCAGAGGGGATGTACCATTTGATCATGCTATTGATTAAGATTCAAGGAGAAGGGTTTAATCTTGATTTTATCATTCTTTCAAATGTTTCGAAACATATTTCTAGATTTGACAAAAGTCTGAACACAAGATTTCAAAATGATCATTTTGCTTAAAAACTTTTAACTTTGCAGATAAACATTTTTTGATTTACATAATTTCAACGCAGACGTATTCCACGCAAAATTTCCTAATCAGAATTAAAACAAACTTCTCATTAAGAAGCAAAATTTTTTTCTCTGATCGATCCAAATAGTCAACTCAAATATGAACATTAGTTCAATTTTGTCTACGGTCTTACGATCACGCTTGAAATAAAAAGACAAGTAAATCCGAGTCAATAATTTAACCAAAATATAAAAATTCTTCTACACCTCGCGACGTTTCGAGCTAATTTGTCGGGCATCCGCAGGCAATACCTGATACAAAATTATTATAAAAATTAGCTAATTTAAAAAGTTAACATTGTCGTAAAGAAAATCATATTATGAAAAGAAAAGTCAATTCACCTTATATACGATTTTTTCACATAAAAAATTGTAGTTCGATGAATAAAAGTGAGACGACTTGAAATAATTTTCGAAACACATCATTTGTTAATTGGGAAAAATCTAAAAAAAAAGGAAAGAGGCTCCTAATAATTAATATTACATTTTAAAACACTTGAGCGAACTAATGATAGTCACACGACGGACAAGCAGGTGATGGTGGCAGAAAACTAAACTTGTGTTATATTAAATCTTTAGTACAGAGTTTTCAATATAGAGGGCCTAATTCCACTTTAGCGAAAAAAGCGCGCCAAGGTATTTTAGAAATTTACTATTCAATTTATTATATTACGGTAATGTTGAGTTACATTAAGTGTTTCTGTTTTTAAATTAATGGAACAGTTCTTACATTTATTAATGAAAAATGATTCTAAAATTCTACGTTTGTAGGTGTTGTTTACTTTTGCTAAAATCTTTATATTATCAAAGTCAAAATCAAAAAGGTGATCAAAATTCCACGCGTGTTGTGACAAACCTTGTCTTTTTATTTCAAACTTGATCGTAAGACCGAAAAAAAATTTAACTAATGTTCATATTTAAGTTAAAAATTTCCTAAGCTTTCAAATAATTCTACTTTAAGGTTCGTAGATTCATTTTCTACAGGGATTTTCGTTATTAAAGTAAAGTATAAATTTTTTAACGATGAAAAGAAATGTACTCAATATATTTACCAACAGAATTAAGGATGATTTTTAAAGTAAAGACCAGAGTGTAAATGAGCCTCATTTTGTACCAGTGGAAAACAACTGATCAATCTGATTATGAAGAATTTAGTCACAAATCTAACGAAAGAATATTCTGGTGCTTTATTATAGACAATAATACTTCACCTGGGTAATTCTGCACATACAGGCCACTTTTGAAAAAAGGAAAATGTTGAGCCTTTTTTTTCACTCTATTCTGTACTTGAAGTTAGATTTAATAGCGATAAGAAAAGGTCTATCCTATTTAATAAAATTAGGCTACCTAATTTAAAGTTCAACAATGTAAAAGAAAAAGACACACTATAATTATCTAGAAGAAAAGCATATCTTTAAAAAAAGTTCTTAATATATTTTCTATTGGACTATAAAGCATGCCTATGGATTATGTTATGAGACACTAAAAGGAATATTAGTGATTTTTTGAACAATATAATCAATAGTTTTAATATTTTTTCTTTAACATAAACATGTCCTGTATGTAGAGAACTTCCCATATCCTAAATTTGTTATCTTATAGAATGTATACGTCAAAATTAACCTTCCGAAATATTTACATTTTATTGGAGTCAGCTTCAAAGATAAATATTGAATTACTAACTTCGGTTGAGTTGAGATGCATAATTCCATAAATTATTAGGTTCAGATTAAAATCTTTCCTTCTTTTTATAAAATACTTAGCGATTCAGGAAACAATTGTTTTCTCCTAATGATTTAATGTTCATTATCCTCATTTATTATTAAAGAAAGTATTAAATGATGTCCCAAATTGCGCATTTGCGATATCGTCTGTTGATCTACTCACCGAGTCTCACTCGTACATGATATTTAATTAAGGAATAATTATTCAACATGGTAACTTATAAATATTCTTCAATATTTTTGTGGTTATTAAAGTGTCACTTTATCTTACCCAAACTTCTAAATTTGTGTCTCGACAGACATTACACTAGCTTTAAAATAGCACTGGCTTATCTACCAGTAATGTATTTTTTTCTTAAGAATCCCGGGTAAGAATTGCCTCTTTATGCCTAAATTAAATATTGGTTCTCACGAAACCGCGGCTCCCAAAAGGTTATTGTCGTATGCTATTTGTCTAATATTATTTATATACTCACTTTTTAGCACTATATTTTTTTAATCAACTACATAAAAAAGCTCCAAAAACCTTTTTTCCTAATTTCTAAAGTATCGTTTGAATGCCGTCAAGCATTTATGATACCGCACTCAGCGTGGCATCGTAGCTATGGGGATTCGGCGCTCGACTTATAAGTCTACGGTGCGTGCGTTCGATTCTCGACGCTTGCGGATATTTTAATAAAAACTGCGTTTGTGTTTAGTTATTAGTAATAAACCTTCTCTAGTCAAATTTAACAATAAGTTTAGTTTAAGAATAATGTGCGGAGTATAGTTAATAATCGAATGTCAATAACAATACGAGGAAACGGAGGAGTGTTTGTCAGAGGCTACAGAAAGGTGTAAAATCTTTAGATTGAACTTTTGCAAAGAAAATGTATTTTACTGTTGGATTAATATTTTCCTTCTTTGAATCAAAAATTTCTGGTAATAGATTATGGCAATGTGCTGGTTAAACTTTAATACCACTGCAACTATAGCATCACACTTCAAAATTTAAAGCATGGACAATTTTTAAATATTTTTTTTTAATCAAAAAAATAATAATAGATAGATTGCCACTTTAGGGCCTCGATAGAAAATAGGAAATCTAGACAGGGCCTCTTAAGAACCAAGTTATAATTTCTACTCGGGATAGTAAAGTTTGCGATGATATTTGTTCGAATCCACAAAAAAATAATTGCGTTTGTTGAAATATTTAGAATTTCCGTGAGCCGCAATTTCCGCAATACGTGTTAAATACGTATTCCCTATTAGAAAAGAAGATGTTTTACTAAATTTTATTCACAATCGTCAATATTCGGCAAATCAAATTAAAAGTCGACATGCATCCTAATAGTTAGCTGTAGAAAAAAAATGATTGATTTTTTCCCGTAAGTCTTCTTTGTATAGTTTATTTTGCAAGTACTTGACGTTAATTATTATAGGTTTGCGTATTTTTATATATAAACTGTTTCTAATACCTAAAACATTGCTTTCTACTCATAATTAGATGCTTAGATCAATTTTTTAAATAATTAATTATTATTTTTAGTGATTTTATCTTCAACTAGAGCTAGAAAATCGCAGTTTTTTTCGAATTAATTAAGTAATAATCAATAAGTTTAACAAAGATAATTATTTAACCAGTTTATTATTTTTGAGAATCATATTTTCTTTAAATAATGCTGCAATGTTGATGTTTTTTCTAAAATTTACCACTTTTGTTCCGTTTTTCAATTACAGCGAGGCAATTATCGTTTAGTTAATAAAAATAATTGTTCAAAAAATTTATTATAATTTGTAAATATATTTTGTAAGTTTAATGCTGAAAAGTTGCCTGTTTTTCTGAGATTTTAAGTTTTTGTGACCTTTTAGTGAGTAACAAATAATAAATACGATAAATTATATTAATTTAATACAAGAGTCTCTCATTAATTACTTCTGCAAAATTGCTGAAAATATCGTAACCTTCTAGCAATTATCCAAAAGAAGATGGTTATAAACAATAATTACTTTTTTAAGGAATTATGTTTGTTAAATAGTATTAATTTTCATCTGAATAACTAAAAAGTGTTCAAACCGTTTTTTCTAGCATTTTTTAAAAAAAATTTTATTAAAAATAATAATGAATTGTTTAAACCATTGTGCTTGTAAACTTTAATTAAATATCACCTCACTTTCAAAAAGTGACAAAAATGGTAAAATTTCAGAAAAATCCGCATTAATATACTATTATTATTTACAGGGGATATCATTGGAAAATAACAGCATATTGTTTAAGCAATGATTTCTGTTAGATTTAATTTTTAATTTCGTCGCTCTAACTGCAAATTTGAAAATAAGTTAAAAGTCGAAACAAACGTCACTTTCTAAATATATTCCAGCAGAAAATCTCTAGAAGCAATAATAAATTGTTTGAACAATTTAGGTTAACATCGAATTATCCGTTGGAAGTAGTATTTTAAGGTATGTAAAATGACGTCGATAAAAAATCGCAAAAAATTATAATTAGCTCCAGAAGCTCGAAAAAGCCAATATTTCACTTATTGGATTTTTTGGGACCATACAAAACACACTTATTGTGGTTTCATTTAAAAAGGAATTATTCATTTATATTCGATAGCTAATTATAAAAAGAACTGTTGAGATTCGATTTAATATACCTCGTTTTAGAAATGCGTGGCCCCGTAGTTTTGTCCGGGTAATTGCCCGTTCGTCGTATTTTTTCAAGGAGATGTTAGCAGAAATTTTGGGAGGGAAAGTTGGGAAAGTGAGTGAAGGGGAAATAGGGAAAATGATGATAGAGAAATTAGGGCGAGTGGCGGGGCAAATCAAGGAAGGACATAATTGGTATTGTGATTATATAAGGGGAGGAAGAGTAAAATCAATAAGGAGAGGGAAAACTTGGACGAGTGTAGCCGTTAGAGTGAGAGCTATGAAAGGGAAGTAGGAGAAAGGAAGTTTTAGCTGGGGAACCGAGAGGAAGGCAAGTAAAGGAAGAAGAATTTGGGGAAAGGATGGATGAAATTAGATATGGAAAAGTATGGAAGAATAAGGTTTGAAGGACATAATTAATGTTTAAAAATTTTTATCAGTAAGAAACTTCCTCTTTGAGGAATGAATTTATTTAAAGCTAGCAGGAAATGCACGCGCTATAAGCGAGTTTACCTTCCTAGATCCACCTGCTTCGTTGAAAATTTATGTACTTTCTTAGAAATTCGTGCGATTCGCATAAAATTGATCTTCTTCGTGGAAAATTTATCTATTTAGGTTAATTTGTCCTAATTTAAGTAATAAATCCTATCATTGGTTGGAAAGAAAATTGTTATTATATTTATTTTTTTTTACACGAGGGTATTCCCAAAAGTAAGTTTTCTTATTTTCTCAAAACAGAACTAAAAGAAGTAGGAAGTTGCGGAAGGTCTCAAGATTTTCGTTTGGATCTAGTGGCAACACTATAAACATTCCAGGTCTCCGTGTTGCATTGTTTGTAACATATTAATTTGTGAAGATGGGTACCTACCTTGTTCTTGGGTCCGACTGTGCATTTAATCGCTGCGAAATTCATCTAGAAATTACTGTTGCTTATGACCTCCTCTTGAGTGACTACCACCTATTTCTGACGATGAAAACCTTATTGAATGGCAAACGGTTCTCTAATGATGAGGAGGTCAAGAACGTCGTTGACGACTAGCTGCGCAATTTGGAGCCGCAGTTGTATGCTATGTGTTTGAAGACACTCTCATTCCGCTGCATGAACCTTCGTTACCCGACTGGGAATTTTCCGTTACCTTGGGGAATTCTCCGTTTTGAATTTTTTTTCGCTTAGCTAGATCGTCTAGACTGTCCTCCTATTTCGAGAAAGTTTTTTGTGTGTAATGTTTTGCGCGATTAGGACCACTGGATTACCATCGAGTCGTGTTAAGTTAGTTCTTCCCGTCTCCTATCTCATATCGCATTTTTCTTAATTTACCGAGATGGTAAGATCGTACCGTCATCATACCTCTAAGACGTTCTCTAAGACGTCAGACGAAGAGGGTCGGAGGGAGAGAACGAAGAACCACGTTGTTGGCCTGTCCTCTTCTGTCCCTCAGACTTAATAACCCACCATAAGACAGAGGGAGGCGAAAATACCTAACAAATGGCCTGTTTCCTTCTATCCAATTGACTAACTAAACCAACACAGAGAGGGAGAAGAAAACCACCTTCAAGAAGTCTGCCCTCTTCACGTTATTAATGGGATGAAAAAAATCAGTTGTCTCTTCCTGGCTCGTGGATTCTGCAAGCAAGCCGCCATGCTAAACTGTGGAAGCACTCTAATGGCCACAGGAAAAGGAACCTCAAACGGAGTGGCCACCTCTCACAAAGTTTTTACTGGAATCCCCGGAAATGGCAGAGGGCGCAACTGTCTATTGGTCTCGTTAAAAATTTGCATTAAAGTCATTGTGAATAATAGTTCCACTAAAACCCACTAGGTTATTTTATGAACGATATTTTCCTTATATTTTTCCGCCAGAATAATCCTTTCCCCATTCCTGCAAGATGGTGACCTCCGAGGATCCTGGAGACGACGATTGGCGGAGAACATTGAGCCACGTGATGCCACGTTCTGATTGGCGCAACGGCAATAGACCACCAAGCGAACCTACCTACTAGATAAAGCGCGCTGCGAAACTCTCGCTTCCTACTAGGGATGTTCGATTCTTTGGAAAGAATCGATTCTCGAGTTGATCCAAGATCAAATAGGCGAGAATCGATTCTGCAAAAGATCAACTTGCAAAGAATCAATGCGTCCCTAAAGATCGATCTTTTAGTGACGCATACAAAAAATTAATTCATGACATCAATTGTTTATTTTCAATAACTGAGCATACAAATATTAAATCAGATTAATGGGTACATTTTAAACAAACCCCTAGAATTTTTTACATTAATTTAATTTCCAGTCATTTAGAGACAATGAATTTAGGAAAAGTAAATGCTGCAGGTTTTCAGGTGATAGGCGGCTTCTATTGTCTATCAGTATATTGCCTGCCCTTGAAAATAGTCGCTCCATTGGCACTGACGTGGCTACAACTGGCAAGTATTTTCTTGCGATAGTACTCAGCATTGGATAAAGCAAGACGTTTTTCTTACTCCAAAATTCCATTGGATTTTCCTTCAATTTTAAAAGAGGCTGACTCAAATAATATTTTAATTCAGTCGAAATTTCGTCTTTGTCCGATTGTTCTGCCTCTGCATTCTGATTTTGAGAAACCAAATTTTCGTGATATGACCATAAGTCATCGTCATCAACGACATCAGTTTCATTGGCGTCTTCTGTGATCATAGTGGTTGCAGCAACGTTTGACTGATTCAACCTTGTGACATACCTACTGATGTAATTAATACCATTCGCACATGCTATTCGATCATTAAAATGAATCATTTTGAATCTAGGATCATGAAGAGTACAAATAGCGTTAACGTGCGATGATTCTATTTATCCAAACCTTTTGCTGATTTGAGCAACAAGACGAGATAGCAAAGATTGTGCAGTAGCCGTCCTTACTTTCGTGTGAAGCGATTCCACTTTCTTTTTCAAACAGTTTACCATTGGGATTAATTTGCTACTCGTAACGTAAAGCTCTCCACACAGTTCTTTTGTCAAAAATTCAATAGGTCGCAACACTTCTAGAATTTATTTTGATAATTGCAGTTCTTCTGAAGACAGCATTGGAGGTGAATTCGGAAATTTGAGTAAAATTGTAGCAATTTCGTTTGCTAGAAGTATGAAGCGCTCTAGCATGTAATACAATTCAATGTAAAACAATCAATTTAAGAACGCTGACATTTCGCAAGGCATCAGAAGCAAGATCAGATCGCTTAAAAAACTTGACAATATTTTTAATTTTAATAATCACAACCTGTGCGTCTTGAAAATCCAAGGTAGTTGAAGCAACCAGATTGATAGTGTGAGCAAAGCATGGGCGATGTCTATTACTTGCAAAATAATCGTTCACGGCCTTTACATGTTCGCTGTAATGTCAGTAACAATTGAGACTATTTTCTCGTTGACAATATTCCAATCACTCGTGATAGAAGTCATCCACTCAGCCAAATAATTAGCCGTGTGTGATTCCGAAAGCTCAGTTACACCGATGGTTGTGGACAGTAATTCGCCTTCACATTCATAATGAGCTGTTATTCCAAGATAGCTGATAGCATTATGGATATCGCTCCAGCAATCAGCTGTGATTGAGAAAAAGTCAACAGACGACAATCTCTTTTTTACCGCCACAGACAATAAACAGTACTTCTCTTCCATATCAGTTGTTATAGATTTTCTTCCAGGTGCTTTGTATAACGGAACTGCAGTTTGTGAAGCTTTTAAAAGTTATTTTAGTTCTTTAAGGTTTATAAAAT
This sequence comes from Belonocnema kinseyi, assembly GCF_010883055.1. NCBI lineage: Eukaryota > Metazoa > Arthropoda > Insecta > Hymenoptera > Cynipidae > Belonocnema > Belonocnema kinseyi. The sequence continues at coordinate 5,155,631 of NC_046657.1, forward strand.
TCAGATTTTCTCGTAGAAAAGCACAAAATATAAAAAAGAAAGCTTTTCAGTTACTATTTTTCTTATTATCAATAAAATTGTTATTTAATTTACCTTCGAAAGACTTAATTTCGTTGAAGGAACTGTCGATCCTTGGCTGTAGAATTGATTGTCTAGATCTAGACGTTCTTGACATACTCGAAGTACTCGAAAACCAAGATCCAACCTCGATGCCATTGATGTTGATGGACCTGAGTTTAAATTGTCATTGCATTCGTTCTCAATCGAATTATCCTAAAAACAGTAAAGAAATTAGATTTAAGAAATTTATTTTATTTGTTTAGTTTTACGTACCAAGTTGTTAGGTGTGGTAGCTGAGCTTGAAGTTTTTTTTACTTCTTCTATGAGTCCTATGACTTCGGAATTGGTAGAATGATTTCTTCTTAAATGGTTCTTTAAATTTGTCGTGTTTCCTCCAACTATTGTCTCTGGAAAATTTTGCACACACCACCTGTTGCGTTTTTTATAAAAAAATGCCAGACAGAACTAGCACGCTATAATTTAGGTCCCGCTAAAAATCAATAATTATATAATTTCATAAACTTATTATGTTAAACGGATATTGATATGCAAGGTTATGTTATAGGTTTCAATGATGCATGATTATCAAAAAAAAAATTTACACAGATGTACCTACTTTTTTTTACTATTTTTCAAGTCCATCCACCACAGTAAAACTCAGATTTATTAACATTCAAATAGCGAATATGAAACAAACCAGCGGGATGATGAAAGGTAAAGGAAAATCTTCGTAACTATGATAGAAACAGAAGAGTCGAGATATAGTCACAAAAAAATAGAAAAACAAATCAAACTAAAGATTATAACTAAGAAACTATGCCTAAATTAACACAAAATCATTATAATTCAATTTTCTTAAATTATGCACACCACATGCTTTATTTACATTTAAAAAAAAGCCTGCAATGTATTTAACATTCTGCATATCAAAATGCATAGTTATATTTTAACGTAACTGACGATATAGTTTATTTTTTGTTTTTACGATGTTTTTCGTTATTTTACGAGCAGAATGTATTTTTAAATTTCTAGGTTAGTTTTTTTACAAGACCTTCATTTCCCAGTCGACTATGATTTTAGAAATATTCGGTAATTCTACGTATTCTACCATTATTTAACCTATAAATTCATTAATATACCACGGATATCATTTTTTCCATCTCGATAAATTAACATGCACTTTTTTACAGTGGGCCTTCACGAAACAAAATTGAAAAAATGAGGTTAAAATTTCTCATAAAGCAGTTTTTTTCCACTTCACAGTTCCCATGGGTTAAAAATTACTTCAGTTAGATCAAGATAAATTACGGTATCGTAGGTATAGCTTCAAATTAATTGTACAATAATTACTTACCTTGCTTAATTTCCAAAATTTTCAGAATCGCCGTGTAGAGTTCAAAAATTCAACAACGCTTTTGAAATTGTTGAATTGCCGGAGAAGACAGTTGCAGTTCAGAAATCAGACCTTGAAATTAAAGTCTGTCCGCCTGATCTGATTAAGTACACTCCACTCCCACATATCTCTACAACTCCAAAATTGAGCCTCCCTCATATCTCAACTATCACCTAACTTATACTGACTTATGCGCATGCGCATTGCATATTGCGTTTTAGAATTTTAAATCGCACCAATTAGATGCCGAGAGCGAGTGGGGATGGAGTTGAAAAATGAGGGAGGAACTTGTAGAGATATCAGGGAGGAATTTGTTGAGAAATGAGGAACGTTGAGATATGAGGAGTAGAGATATGAGGAAGTGGAGTGTAAACAAAAAAAAGCTAAAGGTGGAATCTCATGTAGGCGCAAAGTGCAAAACTCAAAACGAACAGCCAATTACTTAACACCTTTGAGAAGAGATAAATCTACAGGTGTTCTGTAATTGGCTGTTCATTTTACCATTTTCTTTTTACGCCAAAATAGGACAGCAGCCTAAAAATGAGGAAAACATTTAGGGATCGACCAATCAGAATTCTCGATTCCTCTATTTTATTTTAGTTAAAAAAAAAAGAATCAATACCTTGATCTTCTGGGAAGAGAATCGATTCTCAACGGAATCAACTAAGTAGAGAATCGATTCTAAAGATCGATCTTTCCGCCGCAAAAGATCGATCTTCAAAGAATCGAATCAGAATCGAACATCCCTACTCCCTACTTCTCACCCACTGACGAGGGTATAGGAATGGCGGAAGAACCTTAGCGAATATAGAGAGAGCAATTTTTTGAAAGGGTAAGCTGTTCTTTGTATTCTGGCAGAGGGTTTGGGCGGCCTCTTAGTGTTTTTCGTAACATTCAGATACGGCCAAAACGCTCAGCCAGCCCTCCAAGTGCTGTGCTGCGATTTGTTTTCATCCCTTCATTGAATATTTTTTGCGAGAGGTGAGATACGAAAAGTTGGACTTCTGGGTTCTCACACCTCGAATAAAAACGGTTTCACAAGTGGTTGGAATTTTCTACGTTCTGTTTATCATAACAAGAAATGAGAAGTGAGGAGTTTGGCTTCTTCATTCTCACGCCTCCGCTTATAGGTTGTATCCGCGAGCGATCAGTACCCTCCCGTTTGTAGTCGTTTCGGGCTTTAATTTCGTTCTTTTTAATGCTGGTAATCGCAAGTCAGAAAATTGTGTTGCGACGTATCTCGTGGTCGGTGTTAGTTTGTGGATTTCGAATGGTGAGAACTGACCACGATTAATTATTGGTGGTAAGATTGGTTATATAGGTTAGGTTCGAGTACGCTTAAGTATTCTCCGCCATGGCGTTGGTACGCACTACCTGTAAGGCATCGCTTCTGCCACAACTCCGTTTAGGATACATGTATGTATAAAATGATGTGTTCGAGTGTAACAATTTATTTTAGGTTAGGAATAACCCATTTTCCGCGTGATATTACTTTTCAGGACCAGCGGATGTGATTTTAGGATCTTTGCTTCAATAATAAAGTAACTAATTTTATAGAAATAAAATTAGTTAATTTTAAGAATAAAATATAGTAATTTAGCAAAATTGAACTTCTTTTTTGTAACTATCTCAGGCTTTAAGCCATGATAGCCATTCGGGCCTATCTTCGTATTTTGGATTTTCCCTTTTTCAGCTTAGTTAGGTAAGGGTTTAACCCCCCCCCCCCTTCCCAGACTGAGTTGAGATAGGCCATTTTTAAACTTTCTTTTCCAGTAACAAGATTTTTCACCGGGGAGAAAAATCTTATTACACAATACTCTTACTATGTACAAATAAACCTTTAATCCTTCCGAAAGACAAATGATAAAATCTATTTGTGGTTAAACGGAAAGTTAAATTTCGATTTTGAACTTTAAATTAATTAAGACAATTGGCATACTGCAATTATAGACTGCATAGTCTATGTAGATGCTCTTGCCAATTAACAGGTGCTCCAGTTATCCTGCTACACCTTTTTGCGACTCAAATTGTTCGTAATTCTCTCCCATACATGTGTAATTGCCCGAAAAATGGTCTCGATCAGGATAGCTTTGAAGATCTAACGCAGCGTGTTTAGATAATTTGAAGGTGTGTGCCAGATGTTGTGTAAAACTAAGCTTCTTCCACCATAAGTCCTTGATACCATGTGGTCCTACACAGGAGAATTATATTGTGCCCCTCTGCGCCTTATTTGTGCCTTATTACCCTTCTCTATATCGTGGGTCTTGGGCGGATTCTATATAGAAAATAATGCTGGTGTGTATGTGTATGTTACCAAAATTTTTTATGAGTCTAAAATAAGTTTAACTACGCTCATGATGAAGTGAGTGTAGTCCTAAATAGTGCGCATTATTGATTAAGTTCGAAGTGGAAGTAGATAATATATTTGTTTAAATAAATGTTATTTAGTAGAACATATTATCTCTGTCAAAATCCAAATAAATTCAAAATATCATCGACAGATGGAGAGAGCCAACCAGGAAAATTGACGAGATCGTAAAAACTGCTTTTATGGCTTCAGTAGAATTACCGTCATAAATTATCGACACGCTATTAAACCTTAGCTTAAAAAAATTTATTAACAAAATGTTCATTCTTGAAGCTGATTCTAATCAAATGTAAATACCCCAGATTGATAAAATATCTTCTCATAAACTGTGCGAAAACGACCATAGAAAACAATATAATCTAATAAATTACTGAAATAACAATTAATTATATCATTAACTAAATTCTTCATCAATACAATAAGCTGTTTTCTCTACACTTCGCAAGAATGAAGTTTGATTTTAATTTAATTACCATTTTGGCTATCACCCATAGTTCTATTGGTAAATATAATAGTATAAGAATATATCTATAATGAAAAAGCACATTTAAGCTCACTGCAAATATCAGTTTGACGTAATATTTCTAGACGATAAATCATAGAAGCTTGTATTTATAAATCATTTCACAAATTAAAAATTTCGCTCCAATAAAAATTCTTGTAAAATCTGTTAAAATCTGCTCAAAAAATGTCAATCGTTTAATACCTTTTAAGTGACTTTGAAACTTTCCAACTCTGGCGTACTATTCCATTCATGAAATCATTTAAATTCTTGAAATATTTCAACACCCTGATGAATTTTTGTTAATATTTGTGAAATCTTTTTAAAATCTTTTTGATGAGTTTAAAAACACTTCGGAAAGCATGAAAGCATGAGCTTTTCCGACGGAGAAATGATGCACAGCCGCCAGTTTGTTATGAATGAATTTATAAAAAATATTTACTGTCCTTTATTATTAGTATTATACATCCCATTTACCAAAATGTCGATTAATCTCTTTATTTCACCAAAAAATTCCGAAATATGCCTATTTTGACTTGCTTTGAAGTGGTTTAATTCCTTAAAAATCTGTGCGGAACCTTTAGAAATCTTTAAACTCCGTTAACTTTATCGTTTTTGAAATCTTTAAAATTCTTGCATTCTTTGGAAATCTTTATGAAATTAAAAAAAAATGGAAACATTCGCGACATCTTCCTGAAATCCTTTGTATCAATTTGAAATCATTAGAATGTTATAAATCTTTATGAGATCTTCGAAAAAATGTGAAATCTTGCCAAATCTATAGTTTTGAAATCTGATTTGTTACCCCTATTGCAGACAAATATTAAGCGATTTAAACAAAAAAAATTTTAAAAAAGCTGTTAAGATTTCTAAGAGTGTGGTCAAGCATGATTTTTCAATTTGGTTTTCAATTTCTCATAAATAAACAAACAAATATGATGAAAAAATGGTCATTTTATCTATTTGGCGTTCACAGTGCTTGTCAATAACAGGAAAAGTGTTGAAATGCCAGTCTTTTCAGATGGGAAGTTAATAAGAGTTTTAGGAACATTCATAATAAGTTGATAAATTCTATTATTTCTTTAAACAAGTTAGATAAACAAATGCATTAATCAGGCATTTTTTTATAGAAAGATTGGTTTCTTTTTCTGTCAACAGTTTTAATTAGGATATCGAAAAAAAAAGAAATTTTTCATCAACAGATGCTCGAACAATGCATTTGTTTTTAAATATATATATAAAATTTATCAATCCATTACACTGTTATTGGCGAGCACCAGGAACGTTAACTAGAAAAAAGGCAATTCTTTGGTCATATTGGTTTATTTATAAAAAAATTGAAAACCTAATTCAAAAATCCGGCTGGAAAACTCTCTCAGATATCTTATTACCTTTTTTTCAAATTTTTTTGTCTTCTTTTGAATTTTTTTCATATCATGCGTTATTCGATTTAAAATGTTGATTTTCGTGTGTTTTTGGAAATTTTGTAAATGCTATAACTGTGGTAAATTTTGGTTTTATAAAAAAAGTCAATTGGGGTAAATTGTTCGTCTGATTAAATGCTATGAATATACGTACAAACAATTTTTAAATTAAAAAAAGTGGTCTGAAAAAAGTTCAAAATACGCTCACTTTTTGAATTTCCACCCAAAATAGCTGACTAAAGAACAAGACCTTTATTTTATGAAATTAAAAGGGTATACCGAAGGCCAATCCAATCTGTCGATTCTTTCAAAAGTTATCGCGCTGACAAACTAAAAATCTACAGGGGTTCTCAAAACGGGGACATTTGACAAAAAAGGGGTTGGGCATATCTCCAGGTTGGGCATGTCTGTCCTATTATAATAAACCAGATTTCAAAAAAATCTTTTTAAATATTAAAAATACTTTAAATATTTTAACAGTTTTTAAACCTTTGTGAAATAGTTAAAATCTTCTGTAAACACCTTTTTTAATTCTTTGAAATACTTGAAATCTGTTAATATAAGAAGATTGTCCTATTTCGAGCTCGCGAAACACTAAACTGTTTGAGATTTGATAGAAAAAAATTTTAAAATATTTTTCTTTATCATGTAAAGTTAAAATTGTCTACCGGGGAAAATCCAGCACTTTTTTACTGGCGCAAATCTGGCACTTTCCCGCATGCTCCTACCATGCCTACGCATGTCAGATGATTTTTTTATAACATTGTGACGTTGAATGCGAATACAAATTTTTTTTCTGTGATAAAACGTTTTGCTTTTCATTTGTATCGGACTAATTTTGCAGATGAAAAAAAGTGCCGGATTTCCCACTGAGATAGTTCGATTTTCGTTTACTTCAAATTTTCGATTTTCAAAGAAAAATAAGATGCAATAAAAATAAAACAACAACCTTCCGCGTGATATATTTTTTTGTGTGAAATACACATTTTGTTACTGAAAATAAGATTTAAAGAAGTGCCGGTTTTCCCGCGGTTTCTCCTAATCTTGTCATTATTATTTTGCAGAATTAAGTTTACAGTTTGATTCTTCACGAGATGGAGAGCCTATTCCTCCTGTTCCTCGCATCGTACCAGCGTCTTCTTCTTCTAAGAAAAACACTCGACCTGAGAGGTATCCTGCTTCTGCTGAACCTTCTTTTCGTATCAGGTCCAGGTCTCCTTCGGCCAGGGATTATACTTCTGCGCCTATAGCTTCACCTATAAAGCTACCTTCTCCTAACGGAAATGGATGTGGAATAGAACAACTTGACTTTATTCGGCTTACTTGCCGCTGGCATCCGAACCAAACATTTAAACTTCGAAGATACACTTTTCCCGCTAATAAATTAATTAAGATAAAAATAGAAAAGAAATATGTGCGCATGCCAACCGAAGAACAAATTGTATTATCAACATCCGGTAGTGACGTGTTTGCAATATTGAAGACTTATAATACTCTTGCTGGAATTTATAAATATCTTAATAACACTATGAAACGTGTGAAAATAAGCATGGAATGCGGAATAGTTACCCCTCTGACTAAACAAGAAATCGATTACGCCCCAGTAGGTTCCTACTATCATATCATGGCCAACTTTAAAATAGAGATTCAAGATCCTCGTGCAAACAACAATCCTCTACATTAATAATTCCGCTAATACAATGTAAAACTATAAAATAAATTTTCTGTGATTTTAAATCGGATCGATGTTTTACGTGTAACTGGTAATTCTATTGAGCAATAAATGTATTATGACGCTCGAGGTTTTAATCTTACCATAATGTTAAGCTTAAGTGGCACCAAGAATTATTAAAGATTTTAAAATATGATTATTGGATCCGTGATATGTCGCCAGAAAAGGGGGAGGGTCGGTAAGGCCGGTTTTTGGCCTAATTTATTTTTGGACCAAAAAATCTGAAAAAATCATGGTAGTACCTTATAAGTATCCCGAGTCGATAGCACGCTAAACGGACTACCGTCCACCCCCCAGCCACCCCCACCCCCTACAAATATAGGAAACACCACTACCCACCAACTGTATTTTCGAGAGATTTGACACTCTTAAACATGTATTCTGAGGTTAGCTCTGGTTTAATATGGTTTTCGGGGTCGCCGAATACAAATCTGGCGTCCTTTGACTTTTATCGCGCCAGGTTCAAGGTCATTGGAAGGTCAAATCGAGAGAAAACGGTAAAAAAATCCAAAAAAATACGTTATAGGTTTTTGGAGTCCCTAATTATTAATCTGGCATCCGTTGAACTCTATCGCTTCAGGTTCAAGGTCATTTGAAGGATTTTACTTTCAAATGACCTTGAAACTGACGCGATAAAGGTCAGTGGACACCAGGTTCATAATCAGCGACCCCAAAAACCTATAACATATTTTTTTTAAATTTTTTACCGTTTTTCTCGATTTGACCTTCAAATGACCTTCAAATGA
>NC_046657.1:5163955-5183235 GCF_010883055.1 Belonocnema kinseyi
AGAGTGTCAAATCTCTCGAAAATACAGTTGGTGGGTAGTGGTGTTTCCTATATTTGTAGGGGGTGGGGGTGGCTGGGGGGTGGAGGGTATTCCGTTTAGCGTATAATATATCAATGATGAAAATAGCAATCAAACTTTATATAGTTATATAGTTATTTATCTATTTATTTTTACTTTTTTTGCAGTTTATTTTTATGTTTTAGATATCAATGGTTTTCAAGTGAAAGACTTGTTTCGTTTTTATAGAAAACAAATCAAACTTTAGTATTCTGTGATGTAAGAACACAGTGTCTTCCACAAGTTTTTGGAGAATTAAAGCCTGCTTGCTAACTACATTCGATTAAAAATATCTCTTTTCCTTTTGTTATAGATCTAAATTTATTTTCGTCAATTTTACAATGACACAAAACAAAAAATTATTGACCACGTTCAGAGTTCACTCTAAAGATTTGTTGAGCCAACTAGTAATATCCACCTATTAAGGCCAATGTCTTCGAGGGGGACTACTTACAAATAAGTAGGCTTGTAAATATATTTCGTTTGTATTCGGTATTAATTCATATATGATCTGCCTATCAGGTAACTAATTCTCAGTCGGTGTGGGAGCTATCGAGCACATTTTTGGCTTACGCCCGCATACTGCCTCCTAGGGAGTTACATCTGTCGTTTCGTGATGTGATTCTTTGATAATTTGTTAAATATTTTCGAGTTGTTTATACCATCCGCCATCTTGTTCTATGGTAGGAGTTCTAAAACCACGTCCATTCCACTCGTAGCCTTGCGAAGTGAATATAATTTTGTATATTTGGTAAAAGTGTCTATCATTACCAACCGATGCTCATATCCATATTTAGTTTTCGTTACAGGACCAAAAAATCGATAGATATCATTTTTAATGATATGATTTTGTCAGTGATTTTATGCAGTATTTATATCCGATCCGTTGATACCGTCAAAATAATATAACGCGTTGTGCAATACTTTAAATCGTGTTGCCTTCGCGTCATCTCTCACCTCAATTCTTCTTCTAACTTTCACTATCTTGTATTCTGCTCGGTACGTTGACCACGATGTTTTCTTTTTCAGATAAATGTTCAATCTTAATTTTATAGCTCTGGATGTCCAATGTCTAACGTGTCAATCTTGCGTTGACGAATTTGTACGTTCTCAGAAATATAGGTGACGCACTGCGTCGAGTACATAGTTTTTCGCATCAGTTTCCAGATAATAACTTTGGCTAGGATCTGGGCAATATAACAAAAGTGTCATTCCGAAGAGTTCCTTCATTTTTAGGAAACTTTCCTCAACCTCTTGATTCGAATTCCACGAAGTTCCGTTTTTTATTAGTTCTAGAAGGGGTACTGTTCTGGACGAGTGTTCCTTGCTGAATTTCGAATAGAAAGGCATGAGTTCAAGAAAGCCCCTTAGTTTTTTGAAGATTCGAGGTGCTGGATAATCTTGGGCGTTTTGTATTTTTGTCTGAATCCAGCTTTATACCCTCCGTTGTAAATAAAGAACCTAAAAGCTTCGTCTTTTTTTCAAACAGTGTGACTTTCTGAGATTTAGTGTTAGGTTATTTTTTTCGAATCTCCAGAATTTCATTCCGGTTCTCAACATGCATTTCATTTGTTTCTAACATAATGAACGTATTGTTCACACATAAGATCATTTGATCGCTGAGTTTCTTTAACGCGCGATCCAACCCTCGAACACGTGCTGCTGTGCTTGTCTTTAGATGGAGCGGTACATAGCGAAATGCATAGCTATGGCCGCGATATTAGAAGGCCGTATATTTTCTTGAATGTAGATGCAAAAAAACTCACAAAAAACTACTAATCATGCCGAGATTAGATATAAGATTTATTCCTCTGCATTTTTGGAAAATTACTTCCGCAGCTCCTGGATATTCCCAATCTTCAATTAGGATTTTAGTGAGTCGCGCCGCATCTAAGCATAGCTTTTTTGTGCCGACCTATTTTATCACAAGTACTACCGGGTTGATCTATGGGCTAACTGATCGCAGGATAATACCCAATTTCAAAATACGTTGAACCTATTCATCTAATCTTTCCCGGTGAGCCATATGATTCTGATAGCTTAGGCCAACAAAAGGTTTTTCTTCTTTAATTTGTATTATGTGTTGATAATTTGTTAATAATCCAGGTTTTCGGCGAAACACTCGTCAGTGTATGCATAGTATTTCATCGAGTTTCTCTTTTCGTCGAGCCGTAAATGCCTGATCTTCCTCCATTTTGTTCTTGATTTCTTCCTGCGTGACATCGATTGGGAGTTCACTTTTTACATACTCTCTCAACTCTACGTAGGGTACATCTTCTTCTATGGCCGAAGATTTGATTGTATACAGATTATAATCTCCATTTTGCATTTCCTGCCCTTAATCTTGCAAAATTCTTACGATTGCCCATTTAGTTAATGCAAGATTTGGGATTGTCCAGCTATGCAAGGAAGTACTTAATATTTTCCAGCCAATTAAGGCAATACTTTAGATTTCCCAGCCAATCAAGGAAAGACTTTAGATTGCTCAGCCAACCAAGGAAAGACTTTGAATTGCCCAGCCAATAAAGGCAAGTCTTTGTATCGCCCAGCCAGTCAAGGCAAGACTTTGAATCGCTCAGTCAGTCAAGGCAAGACCTTGAATTGTCCAGCCAGTCAAGGCAAGAATTACGATTGCCCAGTCAGTTAAGGCAAGACTTACGATTGTTGAAAACACTTTCGTTTATGACTAGTAGGGTCATTATCATTTCTTTGCAAAGACCAGCAATAGTCGGCCATCATTCTTACATTGCATCGACCTTGATAATGTTGCTATTTTCGGTGAAAGTCTTGATGAAAGCGTTCGCCCTTTCTTTACTGAATGCTCCAACATTTTCTGGGAAATAATCCAAATCAGATTTGAGAAAATGTAATTTTATACTCATCAAACAACCTAATCTTTTAAAATTCTTTAACATACTAGATTCAATAGTTCTAAACTTTGGATCTCGATTGTTCCCCAAAAATTTCTGTGCAACATCTTTAAAACTGAACCATGCATCCTTTTTAATAGATGTCATGGTTTTAATAAAGTCATCATCTTTGCTAAGTTTTCTTATATCAGGCCCAACAAAAATAACTTCCTTAACTTTGGCATCACTTAAATGCGGAAATGTAGATCTGATGTAATTGAAACATTCTCCTTTGTTGTTTAGGGCTTTCACAAATTGCTTCATTAACCCTAGTTTTATATGGAAAGGTGGCAATAGTATTTTCTTTCTGTCAACAAGAATTTGATAAACAACATTATACCCAACTGTCCACTCTAATCTGTCTGGCCTGCGTTATCCAATGTTCATCCCCTGCGCGACTGCCCCAAAGGCAAAGAAAACAAGGGTATTTAATGTTTCCTGATTGTAAAGCTATTATAAGATTTATGATTTTGAAGTCACCACAAATAAGCCAATTATGGACATTGTATTTTATTTTTATCAGGAGTAATTAGAAAGTATCATGAGATTCTTTCAGTGTAGTTGAGTGACCTACTGGAATTGCAGAGTACTTATTTCCATTATGTAATAGTACTGCTTTCCGACTTTCTTTAGACGAATCTATGAAAAGACGCTAATCCTCTGGCGTATATAAGTTTATTTTATATAAATTAATGAGTCCTTCAATATCATTACAACACACAATTCCACTGTCCATTGAAAAGTACTTGATAAACTTTACTTCTCTATTTCTGTAAACAGTTACTCTAGTGCCAGGTAACAATAGTTTCCTCTCTTTGAGTCTTGAAGCGCAAAACTCAGCTTTATATTTTAGAAGACCAAGGTCACGTATAAAATCTTCTAATCTGTCTTGGTCAAGAAATGTAGGACTTTTATCATCTTATTCTTCCCAAGAAGAATCTTCAGTTGCATTAGGATCGTCAGTATCCATTGATTTGGGAGTTGATCGGTCACTTTTGTTTTCAGAGTGATTTCTAATACCAATTTTGGCTGAAGTAACACTTTTTACATCGGGGTAAACGATCTTCTTTAAATACTTTTTAAGAAAACCTCCTGTTTTGCATAAGCAAAAGTAAAAATCAGTATTATGATCGTTGGGCTCACGCCAAACAGGTGGTTGAATAACAGTCTGCGACTTGGTAGTTTCATCTTCCCAATGTAACAAATTTAATCTATAAGCATGACAAATTGAGGTTGGTACCCACGGCTTATCCAAATTTTTCATTGACGTGGAAATTCTAAAACTCACTATATACAAAAATCACGATCGACACGAATGTAACCGCTAGACAGATTTTAAATACAAAAAGAATTTTATTACCTACGCATTCAACCGTTAGCCCGCCACTCAAACGTGATCTCTAACACGGAAAGATTTGTAGCAAAAAACGAATTTTATCACCAACGCATAACGCGTCATAAAAGCGTCTCCAGCTCAGTGAGCCAGCTAGGGATCGAAGACTGTCTGCGCCATAGAACAGCGCGTACATACAGCGAATGTGAACATTAGAATGCAAACAAAGTGCGCAGTAGCATTCCGCGCAGTCCGTCTTCTTTTGTTTTATCAATGTGCAAAGTTTGGTTCCAAACGACCTTTGTTCTTATTTAAGGCCCTAAATTGTGGCCGCCATATTGGATCTATTAGGGGTTATAACCAAAAACTGACACTGGCAATAGAAAGGGCACCCTCGAAAACCCCTGAAATAATATTTTGAAGAGAAAATATCGTACGGTCAGCAATAGAGAATGTGTTGTATAAATTTGAACACCTCAGCGTTAATGGGTGGAAATGCTAAAATAAAAAATTTGAAATTACAATATTTTGGTGAAAATGAAGATATCCTAATAAATCCAAGTAGATTTGAAAGGGAAAGATTAGTACTTTCAAATTCCATGTTAGCTTTTGTGGTAGACATTTTTCATATTCGGTTATATAACCTCAAAAACAGCTAAAAACGCATTTTTTGCTCTTTTAGGTTAGGATATCTTGAAAACCTGACGTTCAGGAGGAAATGTTAGGTGTGGTCTCTGGCTTTAAAATTTGTCGGCCTGTGTTATTAGCAAATTGGTTCAATGTTTAACTTAGAAGGATGAATTCTCAAAGAAAGTTGGAGTATTTCATATTTTAATCCTAAGAGATTTTAATCTTTTAATCTTTAGCACCAAAAACGTAGGAACTGTTCACTCCAAATCAACAAACGCACTTAAAAATATAGCCGAAGAGATTGAAGAGGACAAAGTATTGTTCGAGGAGTCGACAGCTACTTAGGAATATGGGTTTTGAAATTGGTGAAAATATTCAGTATTTAAAATAATATGTGTTTTTCTATAAAGATTTGTCATAAGAATTCTTTCTATAACCAACAATCTTGATATCTTTTTCTATAAAGCGGATGATTTTTAACCAAAGGAAATTTAAAAAAAATAAATAAAAAAATTACATTATTAATTAAAAGGAATTAATTATCAACAAGTTTCCTTTGATTTCTCTCTCTCCGCCTCCTTTTCTTTTTGTCCGTCTCCTACCGTCACATCGTGCTGATCACCACCATGCATCCCGCTTCCTCGTCCTATCTACAAATTGTGTCTTCTACTTTCGCCTCTAGTTTTTTTGTCAGTACTTTAACACCAGCTCGCTGAAACCTCACTCAATCTTTCCTTATACAGTCCTGCACCAACTTCTCTCTTTAAGTTGTATCGTCTTCCAAACATAATCCAGGGCCCTTCAATTACACACTTTCTCTCATTATGTCCTCCCTCTTTTTCGCTGTCTTATACCTTAGCCTTCTTACACCATATATCCTCCAGGCCTAATTCGGCCTTGACCCGAATTAGGTATGCAATTTCCTGCTTCATTCTTTTCAAGATGTCCTCAAACTCTGCCCCTTTTTCGTTCTCGCCGCAGTTGCCCTCGCTTTTTTCATCTCTCATTCAAATTTCATTTCTCTTTTGTACTTTCCTAGTCCTTCCCTTATCACACTTTTCCCGAAACATCTTGCCGTTTCCACTCATCTTTACTTTTTCTGCTTTAAAACTTGATTGCCACAGTTCGCTTCAACACCGACAAGCAGACTGGCTCCAGCGCTCCTGTTTCACTTCTTACTAGCTGTATCACCTTCACCACTCGAGTCAAGCGTGGAAAAAAACAGTTGAGTTTTTAACCAGAAAGGATAACTTTGTAACAAAATTGTCTAATTTTTAACCAGACAGTTAAATTTTTATCCAAGAAAGATGAAGTTTCCACTAGAGCAGAATAATTTTTAAATCAAAAAGACAAAAAAAGCTAAATGTGCTTGCAAGCAAATATTTCAAATTACTTTCTCACAGCAAAATATAAATTTGAACGAAGAACTAAATTTTCTATGAAAATGCTTGAATTTTCAGTCCAAAGTAAGAATTCCAATAAAAAAATGGAAATTTCAACTGAAAAGGATGACTTTCAAACAAAATTATTTAAAAATGACATTTGTAGATAATTCTATAGGTAACGAAATAATTACTATAACATGGGGATTAAATGAGCATTGTAATTCTTACCTAAACAAAAAGTAAAAACAAAAAACTAAATAACTACTATTGAATAAACAATTCTTACTTGAAATATTTTTATGTACAGTTCTCCTTCAGTTCTTTTCTAAAAGTAATTGCAATTCATAATACGAATATTTTACTTCATTTACTTAATAATTGTAGACAATTCTCATTTTTAATTTGACACAACTAGTGTACAATCTTAAAATTCTATTTTAATTTGTTTCGTACTTGTGTGAAACCTGTATTTATGTTCCAAACATTTGAAGGATCAAATTGGCAGAACTGTTGAAGCATTCAATTCAATGAATAATGAAAATAATTTCGAACTGCGTAGAAAAGTTTTAAGTAGCTATATTTTTGTCATTCTCGTAATACGTACTTTTACATTATTTGAGTAGTAGAAAGCAAAACAATAAGACCTTATTGGAGATGATCCCTGAAAAATTGTTAAAGAAATGAATAATAATAATTATAACAATGTATAATAATTCATATGTAATATTCGATATTATTGGACAATTAGATGGTTTCCTCTATATCATACTATTTAAATTTTTCTTCTATCTCCAGTGTCTTTGAGGCACAGCATTGTGTGTCTCAAGCACAAGAGGTAGAAAACAAATGTAAATAGTACCATATAAAGGAAACGATCTGTCTTTATTTTCTAATATTATATAATGTAAAGGTTACAACATTTTTAACGTAAAATTCTAAATGGGATGGAATTTTCTTGTCAACCGAGGGTCAATAATCATATTCCATAAAATCTGAAAATGCTAAATCGGTGCTCAACCTGTTTTGAACTTAATGGATTTGTCATGTTTTGCTTACTTAATCCTCATTTAAAATTACATTCCAGCAAACATTCATTTTAAATGTTGATACTCATTTTTTTCAGCGCATATATTTGGTTGAGCTAGGTGGGTCAAAGTTAAGGGAATTCCTAAAATACTGGTTTAAAGAAATAATGACGGACGAATTAGTGTTGTGTAAATTTACATCAGAAGTTTTTCCAATGCAAAGGCCCGAAGGATAAAGTACATTTCAAGACTGAAATGATAAATGTTTAGCGCACTACTAAACAACGAGGCTGTAATACGAAAAGGAAGATCTTTAAAAAACTTATGCGCGATTCAAAGGGAATGAGAAGAATTTGATGAAACGAGTTAAAGTTCTGAAATTACTGAGGGATCGACGTGAAAAGAGCAACCTGTCATTATATCTTAATTTTTGGAGACCTATTTTCAGCGCCGACATCTTTAAAAAAAAGTAAACGACCGGAACAATAAAAAACAATATCAAATCTTATGATAAATGAATCGCGGCCGGTTCCCAGACAGATCATCAATAACAATACTAGCACCGACAACGAGGCACGGCGTGGAAATTTCATTTCTTTTGAGCTCGGTATCCCGATATAAAGGCTCGATTTACTCCGTCAATCGTAGCTTCGCAGAAAATCGCCGGTTACCATCTTGATGAAAGGGGGTATGGCATTTCGGGTTGCATAACAGAAGAAAGCTTTGTTAATAAAATAATCCTGTGGGTCTGAGTGAATTTCTTGTTTTCAGTGACTTTTTCCACTGAAAACCCTTGCACAGAATGATGGACTGAATTGAAATTTCGGAATGATTTCACTCGATCTTAGCGTTTTCCGTCATTTACGGGGATTCCGGGATTGAGTTTATAAAAAATAGAATAAACGAGGTGGCGGTAGCTTTCTGTCCCTCTTTTTGTTTAATGAAAGCGATTGAACACTTCGACACAGTAGTAGACAGTAGTAGACGCCGCTCAGCTGTCAAAATTGCTCTTCATACGAATGTCGATAAAAACCGAAAAGAAGGAATAAACGAAAAAAGTGTGTCCAAGTTAAAAGTTCGCTTGTGCCTTAAGCGCAACTACGAGGATTGACTTTTTCTACGAAATTCAGAAAGGAGAGGTTAGACGTTCGATATTTTTCCGGTCCCGGTGGAAGAGGTTATGTTGTCTCTTATTAACAAGTGATAGGGTTAAAACACTGACTGGACTGAAGCCTCGAAAAGCGTGATATGTATCTTCTGTTTAATATTATTACTAGTTTATTATGAGAGTTCGATCCGGGTTTAGACCACAAGCAATACGCTTTTCAGATTTACACCCTCATAATTAAACGAATAGCTTAGTTAATTGTTATTTTACACCAGGGTTTACATATTTTACCACAAAATTCCTACTGATTAATCGCTGGATACCTATTCCAGTTTCATTGAGTTCTTCTTGATTTAGTGGGGTAATAAGGCCGCTCTCCATGTTAATTTTCCAACGCTTCATAGTATTTTTATATTTTCTATAGATTCCAGCAAGAGTATTATGAGTCTGCAATATTGCATAGATGTCCCCTTCGGATGATGATAATACAATTTGTTCTTGGGATGGCACAGGCTCAAACGTAGTAGATCCTCTTTTAATTTTAAGTAATTTATCGGCAGGGAAAGTGTATTTTCGAAGTTCAAATGTACGACTAGGATTCGCAAAGGGAATGAGCCGAATAAATGTTAGTTTTTCAATTCCACATCCATAGCCGTCAGAAGAAGGAAGCATTGCAGTAGGAACCATGGTCTTGGCAGCAGGAGAATTCAGCCTGAAAGCTGGCGACCTGCACCTGTCACGATGAGAAGGCTCAGAAGGGGCAAGATTCCTATCAGGTGCATCATTTCTTCTGGAAGCAGAAACTGAAGGTTCACCACGAAGCGCACCAGGAATAGGTTCTCCATTCGGTAAACAGTCAAACTGTGAACTTAGCTCTGCAAAATGTTCAAGGGTATTTCATATTTTTAAGGTACGTTGCTATTTCTATTAGGCCTAAGATTGTCAAAATTTGGTTAAACCACTTCACATGAATTAAACGGCAATTTTCAAAGGATATCTCAAAGATTTCAGTTATACATAAATATACAAATTGGAAGAGAAATTTTTTTTTAAAGCCGTCAACAATGCGACACTATACATGGCTTCTTTTAAATTTCATTTCCTGATAAAAGACGTTTTTTAAAAGACTATCGTCGAGAAAGTTATAGGCATCTGCCTTTGAAGGTTCACAACTCGGTAAAAAAATGATAGCTTAACAAAGAATCAGTCTATGAAAGCTAAAAATGTTCTACGTAAATGAGCTTGAAGATGTTCATATAAAAAAAAATTTAGGCTTGGCAGACTGAAAAATGTTTAAAAAGTAAGGATTTTAAGGCGCATTTAAGGACAGTCAAGTTTAGAGCATTATTTCTTATACGAGAGGTGATGGGAAAAATGCGAAACGTTTAAAAACGTTTCTGGTCGGATATTCGCAATAATTTTTAACCAGATGTTAGCAATGCGAAACGATGCATTGCTTTATTTAAATTCAGTTTAAAGACAAAAAGCGTTTCGTGAAATTCTTTTTTAAGATCGGATTATTAGCGGAATTTGAGGTTTAATTTGCGAAAATCCATCATGAAGAGAAGAAGATATGGATTTAACAGAATGTAACAACACATATTCGTGGAAAGTAACTGCTTATAGAATGTAATGATAAGCCTTTAGAAACTAGTTAAGGAAACTTAATGAATATATGTGCAGCGGAAATACCAAAAAAAGTACATGAAGATTACAGAAAAAGCTGCATTAATTGCTTATTTTATTAGAAATGAAAGAAAACTTTGAGAAAGAAACGTCTAAAGACGAGGAAATGCAAATGCTCCGAAAAATTTTCATTTGCGGTAAATCTAAAAAAAGTTTAAATTTATTGGTACATTATAATACTATTATATTTACCAATAGAGTTAAAAGCGATTGCCAATATGAATACCAGATTATAAAAGACCCACATTTTTGCAAGCAATTTTTTTAATCATAAAATGATTAATGTATAAATGCTAAATTTTTTAACACTGCAAAGAATTAATATTCTAATGCTTTATCGTGTATTATATGATATGACATATAGTCTTCATTTCATGGGTTATAGGTAGCAAGCTTATCATGCACATATATTTACGTTTCATTAGCCAGATTCAAAGATAAAAATTTAATTACCTAAAACGTTGAATTTAACATGAAAGTTATTTTTGTATTTTTCATAACCTCCCACCTAATAACCTTTTCCAATAACTTAGATATCTCGCTACTGATGTCTATCTTGAATTATTATCGATCAAATGCAATCAAATGTTAAAGGCTGTTATAATTGTTCTATGATATATCGATTGCAACAGACTTAAACATTTAATTGCATTTAATCGATGATAGATTTTATTTTGTTTAATTTTTGGTTTGTTTCATGGGTTATTATTATTCATGTATTTATTTTAGAAAGAGAAGTCAACATAACCTACAAATTAAGGTGAGAAGGTAAGGGGGGGGGTCGTTGCTGTAGACAATAGTTCTTGCTACGACCCCTAGGTGGCGCTAATATTGCATTTTGCCACGATCTATAAGTACCCCTCTAAATACATGGGAGTAGGCACACTGTGGTTTATGGTGCGGCAAAAAAAGAAAAAGTGTCTATGTTTAGAAATGCGTTATAAGTATATTTCTGAATAAAAAAATCCATTTTTAGTTTGTGTTATCGGTGAAAATCCATTGTGAATCCAAGTTGATCAATCAAAAATAATATAATTCTTGCAGCCACAGTGAACTTGAGAAGACGTAAGCAGACGATAGAACTTCTATCGTCTGCTCGAGTTCATTTTGAATTATGAACTCATATGAGCGCGATCCAGGGGACGTAGCAATTACTACAATTCTTTCGCTACTTTTCCTATAGGATTGGGCACACCGTACCATAAACTGAATAATTTATTTGGCGGGAACGTATTGAAGCAAAATGTAAGAGCTGAAGAGGAATCTTAATGTATACATTAATGTCTCTCCATTTATCAGACCCGTTCAGCCCCTCTCTTTTTCATTAACGAATGCGCACGCAATTATCAGTTTCCCTTAAATTCGATCATGCTTCATGTAGTTGCTACGAATAAAAGCCCTAATTGAACCCAGAACCCTCAGCTGAGCAACTATGCTTGTAAAAATGGGAAACGGAAATTGAGTTCAAGTAAAATGAATGGTAGCAAAGGGCAAATGTGGAAGCACCTGTAGATTGCCAGGTCCTAGTACTTTTCCATAATTTAAACAGTTTAAATGAACTGACAAGTTATGCAGGATTGGTTATTTATTGCTTTGTAGGGTCATTGCATCCAATACCGGCCATTAATGAATATAGGTGCACACGCAGAAAAACTACCTTAATTGTAGTTTAATTTATTTAAGCAGCGAACGGGAGTAGTATACATATGAGAGTTCTGCGAAAGATTAGTAAGCTAGGGCGTTCTCGACGCTTCTTAAAACTCCAACCTAATAGTACCATATAAACGGGGAAAAATACTTCGAGAACTTTGCCAAATTTAGTTAGGTATACTCAGGACATGTGGACACTTCGATAAAGTTTCATTTCTAGTTCGGTAAAACATAATTCGGTAATACCTCATTCACAAACATGAAAGTGTGACAAATTAATGCTAATGTCTGCCGAACTATACTTTAATTATTACTGTACTTGGTAGTTGACATTGTAATAGGCATAATTGTAAAATATATAAAACGTTAGATAAAGATTAATAAACAGTTGGACAAAACGCGGGCGAGAACTCGGTAGAAAATATAAAAGGGTTTACAGGAAAGCCACTAGGAAATCACTGACGCTCGAGAAACTTTAACTACTAGTTTGGTAAACCGTATGCTTCTGTAAACAAAACAGATCTTATAGGTAATCAACAGCATACAACCTATATGTAGGGCGCTACAAAAGTTTTGCGATACGCGAAACCTATTGGAAGAAGAGTGATGATCCTTGCGTCATCAGAAAGTGTTTCAAAAATTGGGTACGAAGAGGAAACCTGTTGACTCTGGTCTCAGTACAGTTTAAGCACGCAGCCTGGAAGATTGAGAAATGGCGTCGTGGTCAAAGGAAGAATATCGTGCGATAATTCGATGCAACTTTTCTCGCGGTTTAAGTGTAGATCAAAGTTTAGAGGAAATGTCTCCATTATTGAGTAAGGATTGTTCGCATCGCACAACAATTTTCCGATGGTACAAACAGTTCGAAAGGAGAAATTTCGGTCTCGCGGACGACCCGCGCTCAGGTAGACCGCCGGAAGTGGTGACATCGGAAAACATTGCGTCTGTGAATAATATACTGAATGATAATGGACGAATCACGTACCGGCAGATAGAGTAAATGTTACACATTAGTGCACCAGCAGTCCATTGAATTCTGCATGAACATTCACATGTAATGAAGATTTGTACTGTATGGGTATCACGTGCTTTGGCCGAGGAGCAAATGGCAGCGAGAGGAAAGTTGTGCCAAAAAATGCAAAAAATATTTGAATCGGGATCTTCTCGGAATGTAAATATTATTATAACAGGCGACGAAATATGGCTCTTCAGCACCTGGCTATTCCACCACGACAATGCACCGGCTCACAGAGCGAAGGTCACAGTAGCTTTTTTGGTCAAATCTGGACTGACTATTCTAGATCACCTTCCTTACAGTCCAGATCTTGCTTCCTGTGACTTTGGTTTGTTTCAGGAAGTAAAAAAACAACTAAAAGGGCGTCGATTTACTAACGAAACTGATCTTTTGACGGCGTGGGAACAAGCGTGTGAAGATCTTCCAGAAGAAAAGTGGCAGGGTTGATTCGATAAATGGATTTGACGTATAGAAAAGTTCATTTACTGCGTTGGAATGTACTTCTAAAAACTATAAAAGGTTCGTCTGCATTGCAAAACTTTCGTAGCGCCCTATATACACATTAGTCAGTGACAGTCAATTAGAATAAAATTTCGTACACATACACATACACAATTTATCTTAAACAATTACATTAAATTACAGTACATTACATACGATACACTCGCACGCTTGCAACAATATTGACGCTATTAAAAATCGAAAACTCTACGCCGGGTTTCGAACCACCTAACCGACGCTTAAAGCCTTCTATCGCTAACGACGTAAGCATCACGGCGAAACTAACAGTTGTGATACCGGAAAAAAATCTCGACTATAAAGTTAAATTGCGTGTACGTTAGGGCCGTGCAAAAAATATCTGGGCCCGTTTCGGCAACATTTTTTATGGAAACATTTATTTATGAATGGGTTTTTAAATTTATGAGAAGTAAATAAAAAACGTGCATAATTTTTTATTTTTAAATTTCTAACCTTGAAACCCTAAATTAATTGATGCCTAATATTTTAAATGTTTGCATCGTCCACTTTTTCAAAATCTTTTTAATGTAAAATATTCAAGCCATTAAAATTTAGCATTAAAACCCTGAAAATTCAGTTTATATAAAATCTTTTAAATCAAATTAGGTAAGCGTTGTAGGAATTAAATCGATTATGCAAGCTAATATGCTTTATAGGATTTATTAATTATACTGAATGAAACTTATGTATATGAAAACTTGAATTAGACACATAACTTGAGAAAATTTTGATTTTATCTTCTTGAAATAAGTCTTTATTTAAGATTAGCAATCAAAGATACTTTAATTTTTAATATGTGCAATTTATCTTGTAGTTTAGAATGTTTTTTTTACATAATTCAATTTTAAAAACTCACAATTAAATACTCTACAATATTAACAATGTATAAATAAAAATTCTAGATAATTTGGAAGATCTAAACTTAAGTTTTCAACTCCACATCTTCCAAATTGAAGAAATTTGTATTGTGTATCATCAGAATTGAAACTGTTTTAATAGTGAAACTTGTATAATTTTCAACGTTCAATTTGAAAAATTAAAAACTTTTCCATTTTAAAGATGTACCAATAAAAATTCTTAAATTTTAAAGATTTTGAAGGTAATATGTCAAGTTTTAAATTGTAATTTTTTCAAGTTAAATAAGTAAAAAATTGCTAAAGATGAAAAATTTAAATAATTTGTCTAAATAATTGTTGCTTATAATTAATTAAATTGATTTATTTTTCAATTTAATTCAATGGCACCATATTATTCAACTAAAATTTGGATTTCACCTTTTATTCTTAATTTTTTACTGAGAATTTTGCAAATATATTGCCTACTTTAATGAAATCTCATTTTATTTTGGAATTTTACAAACTTATATTTATTAATATATACTATGCGACAATGAAGCCTGTAAGTAATTTGAAAATTCAACACCTTTTTCCAAATTAGAAAATTGGTGAATATCTTCGAGGTGCTCAGTATTTACATACGATACTGAAAGATTCGGGAGGTAATAGAAGATACTGTGTCACGATAGGTTTATCAAACCGACGAATAAAGTCTTACGTAGAAAAATGAAAAGCTCGCTCACAGTGGACCAACTTTCATAAAATATTCAGGAGATTATAACTTCACTAAAATTAATTTCTCTCTAGAATCCATTTAAAAGTTTACTAAACCTTTAAGTAAATTATACATTGTTCACCTAGAGAGAATAGCCGAAATTTATCATTCTCTAACCGCTCTTTGAGGGAATTATTGTCATTGCATAATTTAAAGTTTGCTTGACTTTACATTTGCTATTATAAATAATAGCTTTTTACTATTTGTTTAAAAAACGCATATGAGAAATCAATCGCGCATGTGAGTTCTGGAAAACGTGCATCAAATTTTTGTCTATGACATGCGCAAGTGATTTGTTTCAGTTGATTTTTCCTCCTTTTCCGTATCGTTAAATATTTTTAAAAAGTTATCATTCATAGCTATTCATGTAATTAACTATTACAAATAATAACTTTTTAGGAAATGCGTGTGAAAATATTTACACATGTCAGTTCTGGAAACGTGCATCGAATTTTCCATGACATGCGCAATTGATTTTCACAATTGATTTTTCTTCTTTTCAGCATTGCAAAAGTTATCATTTATAATTATTCCTGTAACTAACTAATATAAATAATAGCTTTTTAATATATATTTTGAAAATTTTTTATGAAAATCAATTGTACATGTCAGTTCTGGAAACTTGCATTGAATTTCCCATGATATACGCAATTAATTTGTTCAATTGATTTTCCCCTCTGTAACCTATTAAACAATGCTTTCAACTCAATAGTAAAATAAGACTTTCAGAACGCTACAATAGCTTTCTGAAATCATCATTTAATCAAATTTCAAAAATACCAATCAACGTACATGAATAGAAATTTTTTTAGTACGTTAGTTCTGGAAACGACTGGCAGCGAAGGTCAGTTGCTCAACGGAACCCCAGCATGGAAGTAAGTGCAGTGTAGTGTATAGGAAATATTTGAACCTAAGTTAATCGTCCAATTCGATTAACTGAGACATAAGAATTTACGAAAACGTTAACAAGCTCCACCACCACCACTAATTTATGGAGCTCATAATGCCTGAGACATCAGTCACCGAGCCTCGATTCCCAAATTATCATCTAAACATGTGACCTGAGTCAAAATTTGGACCGTACTTTGAAGTTGCGTCACCTGTCACCTCTGTTTTGGCTGGGAAAAAATTTTATTTGGCAACAACAAATTAGAATCTTTAATTTGATCGATAAATAAACCTGTTTGATGAGGCAATAATATAATAACGAGGAGTTGGAAATGGGAAGTGATGTGACCAACATTATTTTTTTACTAGTCATAGAGGTGCCTCACCGCCCCACGAAATGTTGAAAAAGGGTAGTGCTTTGACCAAATTATTTTTGTAAGAATAATTTTAAAGTTCTGCCTAGTCAAATCGCTTCATTTATCGTTTAATTCCAGATTCTAAAAGTTTGATGCCGAAAAAAATTGTTTTTTGAGCCAAAAATAGGTGACGCCCCTATTCTGCAATTGCACCAAAATATGTTGGTTAGGGCGTTAGGCGTTTGGTAAATACGCAGTGCGTGCGTGCGATCTCGGGTTTGTTTCTTAGTACTTGCGGATTTTTCAGTGCACTATGATTTAGCGTCAATATAAAAAAGTTCTATAAAGAATGTGTCCAAAAAAATTGCGAATATCCTTGATATTTATATCAAAGATATTATTTTATTTTTTCTGATAAATAACAAAACTTATTTTTATTCATCAATGGTGGTGTGAGATTATAGAGAACCTGCTTTTATGTCACAAGTGCTACAGTAGTAGTTTGTCCTTTGAAATAGGGTCTAATTTGTCTTAAATACTAGCCCTACTTTGGCGCTAAACGTGGAAAAACGGCCGATTTCGGACACTTTCAGCGTCAAAGTAGTGTTTGAATTACATTGAAATCGCTAATTATTTAGAACCTACTTTACAGCTTCCAGCCCCTACTAAGGTAGAAGTTACAGCTTTAAAGTAGAGTCTATTGAACGGATGAAGGCAGACAACAAGAGGGCAGTCGGGCATCCGACTAGAGCGTTTCAGCCCAGTAGACAACTATGCATACGGTTCATCATATAATCGAAGGATTTTGAATTTTCATTTGTTTTTCATGGAAATATTCTGAGTGAGCAATAATAAAAAGAGTTCCTATTAGAAATGTTAAGCCATTTGCAATTTAAATTATGCAGTTATTTGACATGAAATCTGTAAGTATGGAAATCTTGAATAAAAAATCATCCGATTATTAAAATGAGCAAGGAAAAGTAGAAAAGAATATTGTTTTTTTTTGCAGTGCTTTTTTGTTCAAGATGGTTAGAAATAAAGTTACAATTTTTAGAAACATCACAGAGAAAGTTTTTTAACAATATCAATACCTATTTTAATTTTAACAATTTCAATTTAACAATTTCAATACCAAAAATAGAAATTATCAACAAAAAATTCATTTTCAACCAAGAAAGATAATTTTATTTAACAAAAAATAGATTTTATTTTCCAATCTTTCGTTATTCGAAGTTCAAATTTTATGTTGGCTTTAGAGTAAAGCCAATCGACAATTTTTCTGAAATTTTATTATTGCTTTATGGCGACTTATATTCTAGGCCTATTGAGCAATATTCAGCATAAAATTATCAATTTCATCACGTATTTCGTATAGTTTTCTTAATTATAATTATCCAGTTTTTGGCTTTTTTTAAAGCTAGTTATTATTGACTAAAACGTATTATTTTAATTATTATAATTTTTTAGAAAATGCTTATTTGTTTATCTGTTTATTTGTTGTAATTGATTGTAACATTACCCAGTGGGCACAAAGTTTGGCGACATCTTTACGACATCTTTACGACAACTTTACGACATCCTATGTCCATGTCGTTAAGGTGTCTTTACGGTATCGTAAATAAATCGTATGATCTGACGATGTCTTTACGATATCGTAAAGAAACCGAAACGACATGGACATAGGCTGTCGTAAAGATGTCTTGAAGATGTCGTAACGATGTCGTAAAGACGTCGCCAAATTTTGTGCCCACTGGGTTACAATTATTAAACACCATAATTTTTTCCGGTGAATCGTTTTTCGACGTTGTGGTTTCAGATTTGGTCGTTTTGGAGCGTTTTTTTGGTGGCGATTCAGTCAACTGCTCTACGTCATCTTTTGGTGCAGAAAAATTGTTTACGTTCGAAATCATATTTGCACTTTTCTTTTTATACCCTAAAGACTCGCCGACATAACCTTCTGCAACAACACTAGACTTCCAACCGCCATGACGTTGTAATTCCAAAAGGTTTGCCCCTGAATCCGCAAAGAGTGTAGTTGATGTTCTCCGAAATGAGTGACCTGTACACGCTCCTGGTTTATTTAAATTCACGAATGCGACGCTTGGCTTGGGCATGTTTCCCATTTTGTTGCTTCGGATTACTTGAATTGTGTACCTGCCCTTTTGGTAGTTGAGAAAAAATTATCATTGGGTGCATTTTTGGCATGAAGGGCCATGTGCTTCTCCACGATGGGAATGAATTCCGAATTGATCGTAAAAGATCTTGTTTTTTTTACATTTGGAGTTTTTACTTTGTAAACTTCGTTCTATCTGCAGCAAAGACTAATTTCAAATATTAGAACGACCTGAAAATGAGACAAATATTCATATTTCTGTATATAGTGTACTAGGCAGTCTGATAAGTACCTGAAAATTCTAAGAGATGGCATTAGTATTCAATAATGTGAACGATTTTCGTCGAGCTTGATCCTTCAAATGACGCCTGTCAAAACTTCAGCCATTTATGTTTACGCATTTACAAGTTACAGCACTGAGAAGTGACTAACCTCCGAGTTTTCTTTAATATGGAAAAATCTGAGTTTCGAGTTTTGATCAAACACTACTATCTTCGCAAGAAAACGATATCCGAGATCAAGACCAAGCTGGATAAGTATTACCCGGACTCTGAACCTTCGATTGGAACGATTTTAAGTGGTTTACCGAGTTTCGTTGTGGCCGTACGAGTGACACACCAGAAAATGTCGAAAAAATCCATGATATGATGTTGAATGATCCCAAAGTGAAATTGAGAGAGGTAGCTAATGCAGTAGGCATATCATTGGAACGTGTGGGCAATATCGTGCATTCAGTTTTGGGCATGAAGAAGCTCTGCGCGCGATGGGTGCCGGGTTTGCTCACAGTGGACCAAAAACGAATTCGTGTGACAACTTCCCAGCAGAATTTGGCATTATTTTCGCGTAAGCCGACCGAGATTTTGCACCGATTCATAACCATGGATGAAACCTGTTTCCACTACTACACTCCTGAGTCAACGCAACAGGCAAAACAGTGGGTTCTACCGGGCCAAAGTGCTCCGAAGCGTCCAAAAACGCAACAATGGGTCGGAAAG